>NW_027136301.1:453028-557004 GCF_039906515.1 Pseudorca crassidens
AGTACCGCAACTTCTTTATCCATTTTTGCTTTCTGCGATATTGAACTTGTACCGTAAATGAGGTTCTTGTAAACAGAGCCGTCCCAAACTTTCGGGTGGCTGTGTCTTTTTGATTTTAATTTACCTAAGCTATAGGACCATAAGTGGAAGTGCCCTAGGCTCTGTTGCTTTGTTTTTTAGATGTTTCAGGAAACACCATACACTTTTCCAGAGTGGCTGTTGGCAATTTACATCCCGCCCATCAGCCTAAGAAGGCTCCCAGTTCTCCATGGCCTGTCCTGCATTTCTGGATTTTACACTTTTTTCAGATTGCCCTTTTGACCGGGGGGCAGTGAGACTTCATTGTAGTGCAGATTTCCTTTGCAAGCTTGCTTGGTTAGCCAAAAAGGGCGTATGCATTTTTTCCTGAATATATTCAGGAAAAAACGCATACGCCCTTTTTGTTCAAGTGCATCATTGTGGACGTTCTGCCTCTTTTCCTATGCTTTACATGCAATTCCAGTCTACCTCCTGAAATCGGTTTCCTGCAATTCTGCCCCGCTTTCAAGTCCTCTTGGCAGCCTTACTTCAATATATTTTTGGACGATAGCTGTCATTTATAACTCTGCAGGTTTGTGAATTACAGGGCCCCTGAGCTCCTTTCTTCAACTCGCTTTCTTGTGTGCTGGCCGCAACACCGCAGGATTGCTTCAGGCCATAGTGTGGTTCCGGCATGGCTCGCTGAGCCTTTGGTTAATTCCTCTTCCTGGTGGGAAATGAGAGTTAAATTTGCCCGTCCAGACACCTCCAGCTAGTCTCTCATTGGTTCTCCCTATTCCTGTTCATTTTCCGCAGAAATTGCAAACTGGGCCAAACAGGAGGTTAAAGGCACTGACTCTCCAAGTGGGGAGAGTGTTAGTAAAGCATCTGGAATGTTGCACCCGAGTACCAGGGGACGAAAACTGAGACACATTTGAACACGTTTCCCGATCACACGGTGGATCATACTCTGGGTTCCACATGCATGTTTTAGCTGAAGGAAGAATCCCTTAAACCTGGAGAGCTGAGAACCATGGAATGGGTACCATGCAATATGACTTCAAAGGGTCTGCATTTGCTCACCGAACCTCACCAATCCTATCACTGCTGCATTTATGCCGCTGTACACACGCTTGATTCTCTTTCGGAGACATATAAATCCATAGGTTTTAAGATTCTTACTAGTCAGGTATATTCTTAGGCGTTTAATATGGGGTGTTGAGTCCACTTCGTTGAGCAAGCAGTAGCTCTTGTCTATTACATATTTGGCTTATGGAAAGGTATCTGTGTTAATTTCAATCTCTGGTTTTATGCAGCACCCCAACTCACCTTTCCCCTTAAGCAAGCATAAGTTGGTTTTCTACATTTGAGACCGTATTCTGTTTTCTAATTCAGTTCCTGTGTAGCCAAGTTTACATTCCGTGTATTAGTGATACCTTATGATGTTTCTTTTTCTGTGTGACTTATTTCACTTAGAATCATCGTACCTGAATCCACTCATTATGCTGCTACTGGCCTGATGACATAGATTTCATTGCTGAGTGATATTGCATTGTACGTAAGTACCGCAACTTCTTTATCCATTTTTCGCTTTCTGCGATATTGAACTTGTACCGTAAATGAGGTTCTTGTAAACAGAGCCGTCCCAAACTTTGGGGTGGCTGTGTCTTTTTGATTTTAATTTCCCTAATCTATAGGACCATAAGTGGAAGTGCCCTAGGCTCTGTTGCTTTGTTTTTTAGATGTTTCAGGAAACACCATACACTTCTCCGGAGTGGCTGTTGGCAATTTACATCCAGCCCATCAGCATAAGAAGTCTCCCAGTTCTCCATGGCCTGTCCTGCCTTTCTGGATTTTACACTCTTTCAGATGGCCCTTTTGACCGGGGGGCAGTGAGACTTCATTGTAGTGCAGATTTCCTTTGCAAGCTTGCTTCTTTGGCCAAAAAGTGCATATGCGTTTTTTCTGAATATATTCAGGAAAAAACGCATGTGCCCTTTTTGGCCAAGTGCATCATTGTGGACGTTCTGCCTCTTTTCCTATGCTTTACAGGCAATTCCAGTCTACCTCCTGAAATCGGTTTCCTGCAATTCTGCCCCGCTTTCAAGTCCTCTTGGCAGCCTTACTTCAATATATTTTTGGACGATAGCTGTCATTTAGAACTCTGCAGGTTTGTGAACTACAGTGCCCCTGAGCTCCTTTCTTCAACTCGCTTTCTTGTGAGCTGGCCGCAACACTGCAGGATTGCTTCAGGCCCTAGTGTGGTTCCGGCATGGCTCGCTGAGCCTTTGGTTAATACCTCTTCCTGGTGGGAAATGAGAGTTAAATTTGCCCGTCCAGACACCTCCAGCTAGTCTCTCATTGGTTCTCCCTATTCCTGTTCATTTTCCGCAGAAATTGCAAACTGGGCCAAACAGGAGGTTAAAGGCACTGACTCTCCAAGTGGGGAGAGTGTTAGTAAAGTGTCTGGATTGTTGCACCCGAGTACCAGGGGACGAAAACTGAGACACATTTGAACACGTTTCCCGATCACACGGTGCATTATACTCTGGGTTCCACATGCATGTTTTAGCTGAAGGAAGAATCCCTTAAACCTGGAGAGTTGAGAACCATGGAATGGGTACCATGCAATATGACTTCAAAGGGTCTGCATTTGCTCACCGAACCTCACCAATCCTATCACTGCTGCGTTTATGCCGCTGTACACACGCTTGATTCTCTTTTGGAGACATATAAATCCATAGGTTTTAAGATTCTTTCTAGTCAGGTATATTCTTAGGCGTTTAATATGGGGTGTTGAGTCCACTTCGTTGAGCAAGCAGTAGCTCTTGTCTATTACATATTTGGCTTATGGAAAGGTATCTGTGCTAATTTCAATCTCTGGTTTTATGCAGCACCCCAACTCACCTTTCCCCTTAAGCAAGTATAAGTTGGTTTTCTACATTTGAGACCCTATTCTGTTTTGTAATTCAGTTCCTGTGTAGCCAAGTTTACATTCCGTGTATTAGTGATATCTTATGATGTTTCTTTTTCTGTGTGACTTATTTCACTTAGAATCATCGTACCTGAATCCACTCATTATGCTGCTACTGGTCTGATGACACAGATTTCATTGCTGAGTGATATTGCATTGTACATAAATAACACAACTTTTTTATCCATTTTTCGCTTTCTGCGATATTGAACTTGTAACATAAACGAGGTTCTTGTAAACAGAGCTGTCCCAAACTTTGGGGTGGCTGTGTCTTTTTGATTTTAATTTCCCTAATCTATAGGACCATAAGTGGAAGTGCCCTAGGCTCTGTTGCTTTTTTTTTAGATGTTTCAGGAAACACCATACACTTCTCCAGAGTGGCTGTTGGCAATTTACATCCCACCCATCAGCATAAGAAGGCTCCCAGTTCTCCATGGCCTGTCCTGCCTTTCTGGATTTTACACTTTTTTCAGATGGCCCTTTTGACCGGGGGGCAGTGAGACTTCATTGTAGTGCAGATTTCCTTTGCAAAGTTGCTTGGTTGGCCAAAAAGGGCGTATGCGGTTTTTCCTGAGTATATTCAGGAAAAAAAGCATACACCCTTTTTGGCCAAGTGCATCATTGTGGACGTTCTGCCTCTTTTCCTATGCTTTACATGCAATTCCAGTCTACCTCCTGAAATAGGTTTCCTGCAATTCTGCCCCGCTTTCAAGTCCTCTTGGCAGCCTTACTTCAATATATTTTTGGACGATAGCTGTCATTTATAACTCTGCAGGTTTGTGAATTACAGTGCCCCTGAGCTCCTTTCTTCAACTCGCTTTCTTGTGAGCTGGCCGCAACAGCACAGGATTGCTTCCGGCCCTAGTGTGGTTCCGGCATGGCTTGCTGAGCCTTTGGTTAATTCCTATTCCTGGTGGGAAATGAGAGTTAAATTTGCCCGTCCAGACACGTCCAGCTAGTCTCTCATTTGTTCTCCCTATTCCTGTTCATTTTCCGCAGAAATTGCAAACTGGGCCAAACAGGTTAAAGGCACTGACTCTCCAAGTGGGGAGAGTGTTAGTAAAGCGTCTGGAATGTTGCACCCGAGTACCAGGGGACAAAAACTGAGACACATTTGAACACGTTTCCCGATCACACGGTGGATCATACTCTGGGTTCCACATGCATGTTTTAGCTGAAGGAAGAATCCCTTAAACCTGGAGAGTTGAGAACCATGGAATGGGTACCATGCAATATGACTTCAAAGGGTCTGCATTTGCTCACCGAACCTCACCAATCCTATCACTGCTGCGTTTATGCCGCTGTACACACGCTTGATTCTCTTTCGGAGACATATAAATCCATAGGTTTTAAGATTCTTACTAGTCAGGTATATTCTTAGGCGTTTAATATGGGGTGTTGAGTCCACGTCGTTGAGCAAGCAGTAGCTCTTGTCTATTACATATTTGGCTTATGGAAAGATATCTGTGCTAATTTCAATCTCTGGTTTTATGCAGCACCCCAACTCACCTTTCCCCTTAAGCAAGCATAAGTTGGTTTTCTACATTTGAGACCCTATTCTGTTTTGTAATTCAGTTCCTGTGTAGCCAAGTTTACATTCCGTGTATTAGTGATATCTTATGATGTTTCTTTTTCTGTGTCACTTATTTCACTTAGAATCATCGTACCTGAATCCACTCATTATGCTGCTACTGGCCTGATGACATAGATTTCATTGCTGAGTGATATTGCATTGTACGTAAGTACCACAATTTCTTTATCCATTTTTCGCTTTCTGCGATATTGAACTTGTACCGTAAATGAGGTTCTTGTAAACAGAGCCGTCCCAAACTTTGGGGTGGCTGTGTCTTTTTGATTTTAATTTCCCTAATCTATAGGACCATAAGTGGAATTGCCCTAGGCTCTGTTGCTTTGTTTTTTAGATGTTTCAGGAAACACCATACACTTCTCCAGAGTGGCTGTTGGCAATTTACATCCCGCCCATCAGCATAAGAAGGCTCCCAGTTCTCCATGGCCTGTCCTGCCTTTCTGGATTTTACACTTTTTTCAGATAGCCCTTTTGACCGGGGGGCAGTGAGATTTCATTGTAGTGCAGATTTTCTTTGCAAGATTGCTTCTTTGGCCAAAAAGTGCATATGCGTTTTTTCTGAATATATTCAGGAAAAAACGCATGTGCCCTTTTTGGCCAAGGGCATCATTGTGGACGTTCTGCCTCTTTTCCTATGCTTTACAGGCAATTCCAGTCTACCTCCTGAAATCGGTTTCCTGCAATTCTGCCCCGCTTTCAAGTCCTCTTGGCAGCCTTACTTCAATATATTTTTGGACGATAGCTGTCATTTATAACTCTGCAGGTTTGTGAATTACAGTGCCCCTGAGCTCCTTTCTTCAACTCGCTTTCTTGTGAGCTGGCCGCAACAGCACAGGATTGCTTCAGGCCCTAGAGTGGTTCCGGCATGGCTCGCTGAGCCTTTGGTTAATTCCTCTTCTTGGTGGGAAATGAGAGATAAATTTGCCCGTCCAGACACCTCCAGCTAGTCTCTCATTGGTTCTCCCTATTCCTGTTCATTTTCCGCAGAAATTGCAAACTGGGCCAAACAGGAGGTTAAAGGCACTGACTCTCCAAGTGGGGAGAGTGTTAGTAAAGCGTCTGGAATGTTGCACCCGAGTACCAGGGGACGAAAACTGAGACACATTTGAACACGTTTCCCGATCACATGGTGGATTATACTCTGGGTTCCACATACATGTTTTAGCTGAAGGAAGAATCCCTTAAACCTGGAGAGTTGAGAACCATGGAATGGGTACCATGCAATATGACTTCAAAGGGTCTGCATTTGCTCACCGAACCTCACCAATCCTATCACTGCTGCGTTTATGCCGCTATAAACACGCTTGATTCTCTTTCGGAGACATATAAGTCCATAGGTTTTAAGATTCTTACTAGTCAGGTATATTCTTAGGCGTTTAATATGGGGTGTTGAGTCCACTTCGTTGAGCAAGCAGTAGCTCTTGACTATTACATATTTGGCTTATGGAAAGGTATCTGTGCTAATTTCAATCTGTGGTTTTATGCAGCACCCCAGCTCACCTTTCCCCTTAAGCAAGCATAAGTTGGTTTTCTACATTTGAGACCCTATTCTGTTTTGTAATTCAGTTCCTGTGTAGCCAAGTTTACATTCCGTGTATTAGTGATACCTTATGATGTTTCTTTTTCTGTGTGACTTATTTCACTTAGAATCATCGTACCTGAATCCACTCATTATGCTGCTACTGGCCTGATGACATAGATTTCATTGCTGAGTGATATTGCATTGTACGTAAGTACCACAACTTCTTTATCCATTTTTCGCTTTCTGCGATATTGAACTTGTACCGTAAACGAGGTTCTTGTAAACAGAGCCGTCCCAAACTTTGGAGTGGCTGTGTCTTTTTGATTTTAATTTCCCTAAGCTATAGGATTATAAGTGGAAGTGCCCTAGGCTCTGTTGCTTTGTTTTTTAGATGTTTCAGGAAACACCATACACTTCTCCAGAGTGGCTGTTGGCAATTTACATCCCGCCCATCAGCATAAGAGTGCTCCCAGTTCTCCATGGCCTGTCCTGCCTTTCTGGATTTTACACTTTTTTCAGATGGCCCTTTTGACCGGGGGGCCGTGAGACTTCATTGTAGTGCAGATTTCTTTGCAAGCTTGCTTGGTTGGCCAAAAAGGGCGTATGCGTTTTTTCCTGAATATATTCAGGAAAAAACGCATACGCCCTTTTTGGCCAAGTGCATCATTGTGGACGTTCTGCCTCTTTTCCTATGCTTTACATACAATTCCAGTCTACCTCCTGAAATCGGTTTCCTGCAATTCTGCCCCGCTTTCAAGTCCTCTTGGCAGCCTTACTTTAATATATTTTTGGACGATAGCTGTCATTTATAACTCTGCAGGTTTGTGAATTACAGGGCCCCTGAGCTCCTTTCTTCAGCTCGCTTTCTTGTGAGCTGGCCACAAAACCGCAGGATTGCTTCTGGCCCTAGTGTGGTTCCGGCATGGCTTGCTGAGCCTTTGGTTAATTCCTCTTCCTGGTGGGAAATGAGAGTTAAATTTGCCCGTCCAGACACCTCCAGCTAGTCTCTCATTGGTTCTCCCTATTCCTGTTCATTTTCCGCAGAAATTGCAAACTGGGCCAAACAGGAGGTTAAAGGCACTGACTCTCCAAGTGGGGAGAGTGTTCGTAAAGCGTCTGGAATGTTGCACCCGAGTACCAGGGGACGAAAACTGAGACACATTTGAACACGTTTCCCGATCACACGTTGGATCATACTCTGGGTTCCACATGCATGTTTTAGCTGAAGGAAGAATCCCTTAAACCTGGAGAGTTGAGAACCATGGAATGGGTACCATGCAATATGACTTCAAAGGGTCTGCATTTGCTCACCGAACCTCACCAATCCTATCACTGCTGCGTTTATGCCGCTGTACACACGCTTGATTCTCTTTCGGAGACATATAAATCCATAGGTTTTAAGATTCTTACTAGTCAGGTATATTCTTAGGCGTTTAATATGGGGTGTTGAGTCCACTTCGTTGAAAAAGGAGTAGCTCTTGTCTATTACATATTTGGCTTATGGAAAGGTATCTGTGCTAATTTCCATCTCTGCTTTTATGCAGCCCTCCAACTCACCTTTCCCCTTAAGCAAGCATAAGTTGGTTTTCTACATTTGAGACCCTATTCTGTTTTGTAATTCAGTTCCTGTGTAGCCAAGTTTACATTCCGTGTATTAGTGATATCTTATGATGTTTCTTTTTCTGTGTGACTTATTTCACTTAGAATCATCATACCTGAATCCACTCATTATGCTGCTACGGGCCTGATGACATAGATTTCATTGCTGAGTGATATTGCATTGTACGTAAGTACCACAACTTCTTTATCCATTTTTCGCTTTCTGCGATATTGAACTTGTACCGTAAACGAGGTTCTTGTAAACAGAGCCGTCCCAACCTTTGGGGTGGCTGTGTCTTTTTGATTTTAATTTCCCTAATCTATAGGACCATAAGTGGAAGTGCCTTAGGCTCTGTTGCTTTGTTTTTTAGATGTTTCAGGAAACACCATACACTTTTCCAGAGTGGCTGTTG
Source organism: Pseudorca crassidens (assembly GCF_039906515.1). Lineage (NCBI taxonomy): Eukaryota > Metazoa > Chordata > Mammalia > Artiodactyla > Delphinidae > Pseudorca > Pseudorca crassidens. The sequence continues at coordinate 461,143 of NW_027136301.1, forward strand.
GCAATTTACATCCCGCCCATCAGTCTAACTAGGCTCACAGTTCTCCATGGCCTGTCCTGCCTTTCTGGATTTTACACTTTTTTCAGATGGCCCTTTTGACCGGGGGGCAGTGAGACTTCATTGTAGTGAAGATTTCCTTTGCAAGCTTGCTTGGTTGGCCAAAAAGGGCGTATGCGTTTTTTCCTGAATATATTCAGGAAAAAACGCATGCGCCCTTTTTGGCCAAGTGCATCATTGTGGACGTTCTGCCTCTTTTCCTATGCTTTACATGCAATTCCAGTCTACCTCCTGAAATCGGTTTCCTGCAATTCTGCCCCGCTTTCAAGTCCTCTTGGCAGCCTTACTTCAATATATTTTTGGACGATAGCTGTCATTTATAACTCTGCAGGTTTGTGAATTACAGTGCCCCTGAGCTCCTTTCTTCAACTCGCTTTCTTCTGAGCTGGCCGCAACAGCGCAGGATTGCTTCGGGCCCTAGTGTGGTTCCGGCATGGCTCGCTGAGCCTTTGGTTAATTCCTCTTCTTGGTGGGAAATGAGAGTTAAATTTGCCCGTCCAGACACCTCCAGCTAGTCTCTCATTGGTTCTCCCTATTCCTGTTCATTTTCCGCAGAAATTGCAAACTGGGCCAAACAGGAGGTTAAAGGCACTGACTCTCCAAGTGGGGAGAGTGTTAGTAAAGCATCTGGAATGTTGCACCCGAGTACCAGGGCACGAAAACTGAGACACATTTGAACACGTTTCCCGATCACACGGTGGATCATACTCTGGGTTCCACATGCATGTTTTAGCTGAAGGAAGAATCCCTTAAACCTGGAGAGTTGAGAACCATGGAATGGGTACCATGCAATATGACTTCAAAGGGTCTGCATTTGCTCACCGAACCTCACCAATCCTATCACTGCTGCGTTTATGCCGCTGTACACACGCTTGATTCTCGTTCGGAGACATATAAATCCATAGGTTTTAAGATTCTTACTAGTCAGGTATATTCTTAGGCGTTTAATATGGGGTGTTGAGTCCACTTCGTTGAGCAAGCAGTAGCTCTTGCCTATTACATATTTGGCTTATGGAAAGGTATCTGTGCTAATTTCAATCTCTGGTTTTATGCAGCACCCCAACTCACCTTTCCCCTTAAGCAAGCATAAGTTGGTTTTCTACATTTGAGACCCTATTCTGTTTTGTAATTCAGTTCCTGTGTAGCCAAGTTTACATTCCGTGTATTAGTGATACCTTATGATGTTTCTTTTTCTGTGTGACTTATTTCACTTAGAATCATCGTACCTGAATCCACTCATTATGCTGCTATTGGCCTGATGACATAGATTTCGTTGCTGAGTGATATTACATTGTACGTAAGTACCACAACTTCTTTATCCATTTTTGGCTTTCTGCGATATTGTACTTGTACCGTAAACGAGGTTCTTGTAAACAGAGCCATCCCAAACTTTTGGGTGGCTGTGTCTTTTTGATTTTAATTTCCCTAAGCTATAGGACCATAAGTGGAAGTGCCCTAGGCTCTGTTGCTTTGTTTTTTAGATGTTTCTGGAAACACCATACACTTCTCCAGAGTGGCAGTTGGCAATTTACATCCCGCCCATCAGCATAAGAAGGCTCCCAGTTCTCCATGGCCTGTCCTGCCTTTCTGGATTTTACACTTTTTTCAGACGGCCCTTTTGACCTGGGTGCCATGAGACTTCATTGTAGTGCAGATTTTCTTTGCATGCTTGCTTGGTTGGCCAAAAAGGGCGTATGCGTTTTTTCCTGAATATATTCAGGAAAAAACGCATGCGCCCTTTTTGGCCAAGTGCATCATTGTGGACGTTCTGCCTCTTTTCCTATGCTTTACATGCAATTCCAGTCTACCTCCTGAAATCGGTTTCCTGCAATTCTGCCCCGCTTTCAAGTCCTCTTGACAGCCTTACTTCAATATATTTTTGGACGATAGCTGTCATTTATAACTCTGCAGGTTTGTCTATTACAGGGCCCCTGAGCTCCTTTCTTCAACTCGCTTTCTTGTGAGCTGGCTGCAACACCGCCGGATTGCTTCAGGCCCTAGAGTGGTTCCGGCATGGCTCGCTGAGCCTTTGGTTAATTCCTCTTCCTGGTGGGAAATGAGAGTTAAATTTGCCCGTCCAGACACCTCCAGCTAGTCTCTCATTGGTTCTCCCTATTCCTGTTCATTTTCCGCAGAAATTGCAAACTGGGCCAAACAGGAGGTTAAAGGCACTGACTCTCCAAGTGGGGAGAGTGTTCGTAAAGCGTCTGGAATGTTGCACCCGAGTACCAGGGGACGAAAACTGAGACACATTTGAACACGTTTCCCGATCACACGGTGGATCATACTCTGGGTTCCACATGCATGTTTTAGCTGAAGGAAGAATCCCTTAAACCTGGAGAGTTGAGAACCATGGAATGGGTACCATGCAATATGACTTCAAAGGGTCTGCATTTGCTCACCGAACCTCACCAATCCTATCACTGCTGCGTTTATGCCGCTGTACACACGCTTGATTCTCTTTCGGAGACATATAAATCCATAGGTTTTAAGATTCTTACTAGTCAGGTATATTCTTAGGCGTTTAATATGGGGTGTTGAGTCCACTTCGTTGAGAAAGGAGTAGCTCTTGTCTATTACATATTTGGCTTATGGAAAGGTATCTGTGCTAATTTCCATCTCTGCTTTTATGCAGCACCCCAACTCACCTTTCCCCTTAAGCAAGCATAAGTTGGTTTTCTACATTTGAGACCCTATTCTGTTTTGTAATTCAGTTCCTGTGTAGCCAAGTTTACATTCCGTGTATTAGTGATATCTTATGATGTTTCTTTTTCTGTGTGACTTATTTCACTTAGAATCATCGTACCTGAATCCACTCATTATGCTGCTACTGGCCTGATGACATAGATTTCATTGCTGAGTGATATTGCATTGTACGTAAGTACCACAACTTCTTTATCCATTTTTCGCTTTCTGCGATATTGAACTTGTACCGTAAACGAGGTTCTTGTAAACAGAGCCGTCCCAACCTTTGGGGTGGCTGTGTCTTTTTGATTTTAATTTCCCTAATCTATAGGACCATAAGTGGAAGTGCCTTAGGCTCTGTTGCTTTGTTTTTTAGATGTTTCAGGAAACACCATACACTTCTCCAGAGTGGCAGTTGGCAATTTACATCCCGCCCATCAGCATAAGAAGGCTCCCAGTTCTCCATGGCCTGTCCTGCCTTTCTGGATTTTACACTTTTTTCAGATGGCCCTTTTGACCGGGGGGGCAGTGAGACTTCATTGTAGTGCAGATTTCCTTTGCAAGCTTGCTTGTTTGGCCAAAAAGGGCGTATGCGTTTTTTCCTGAATATATTCAGGAAAAAACGCATGCGCCCTTTTTGGCCAAGTGCATCATTGTGGACGTTCTGCCTCTTTTCCTATGCTTTACATGCAATTCCAGTCTACCTCCTGAAATCGGTTTCCTGCAATTCTGCCCCTCTTTCAAGTCCTCTTGGCAGCCTTACTTCAATATATTTTTGGACGATAGCTGTCATTTAGAACTCTGCAGGTTTGTGAATTACAGTGCCCCTGAGCTCCTTTCTTCAACTCGCTTTCTTCTGAGCTGGCCGCAACAGCGCAGGATTGCTTCTGGCCCTAGTGTGGTTCCAGCATGGCTCGCTGAGCGTTTGGTTAATTCCTCTTCTTGGTGGGAAATGAGAGTTAAATTTGCCCGTCCAGACACCTCCAGCTAGTCTCTCATTGGTTCTCCCTATTCCTGTTCATTTTCCGCAGAAATTGCAAACTGGGCCAAACAGGAGGTTAAAGGCACTGACTCTCCAAGTGGGGAGAGTGTTAGTAAAGCATCTGGAATGTTGCACCCGATTACCAGGGCACGAAAACTGAGACACATTTGAACACGTTTCCCGATCACACGGTGGATCATACTCTGGGTTCCACATGCATGTTTTAGCTGAAGGAAGAATCCCTTAAACCTGGAGAGTTGAGAACCATGGAATGGGTACCATGCAATATGACTTCAAAGGGTCTGCATTTGCTCACCGAACCTCACCAATCCTATCACTGCTGCGTTTATGCCGCTGTACACACGCTTGATTCTCTTTCGGAGACATATAAATCCATAGGTTTTAAGATTCTTACTAGTCAGGTATATTCTTAGGCGTTTAATATGGGGTGTTGAGTCCACTTCGTTGAGCAAGCAGTAGCTCTTGTCTATTACATATTTGGCTTATGGAAAGGTATCTGTGCTAATTTCAATCTCTGGTTTTATGCAGCACCCCAACTCACCTTTCCCCTTAAGCAAGCATAAGTTGGTTTTCTACATTTGAGACCCTATTCTGTTTTGTAATTCAGTTCCTGTGTAGCCAAGTTTACATTCTGTGTATTAGTGATACCTTATGATGTTTCTTTTTCTGTGTGACTTATTTCACTTAGAATCATCGTACCTGAATCCACTCATTATGCTGCTATTGGCCTGATGACATAGATTTCGTTGCTGAGTGATATTACATTGTACGTAAGTACCACAACTTCTTTATCCATTTTTGGCTTTCTGCGATATTGTACTTGTACCGTAAACGAGGTTCTTGTAAACAGAGCCATCCCAAACTTTGGGGTGGCTGTGTCTTTTTGATTTTAATTTCCCTAAGCTATAGGACCATAAGTGGAAGTGCCCTAGGCTCTGTTGCTTTGTTTTTTAGATGTTTCAGGAAACACCATACACTTCTCCAGAGTGGCAGTTGGCAATTTACATCCCGCCCATCAGCATAAGAAGGCTCCCAGTTCTCCATGGCCTGTCCTGCCTTTCTGGATTTTACACTTTTTTCAGACGGCCCTTTTGACCTGGGGGCCATGAGACTTCATTGTAGTGCAGATTTTCTTTGCATGCTTGCTTGGTTGGCCAAAAAGGGCGCATGTGTTTTTTCCTGAATATATTCAGGAAAAAACGCATGCGCCCTTTTTGGCCAAGTGCATCATTGTGGACGTTCTGCCTCTTTTCCTATGTTTTACATGCAATTCCAGTCTACCTCCTGAAATCGGTTTCCTGCAATTCTGCCCCGCTTTCAAGTCCTCTTGGCAGCCTTACTTCAATATATTTTTGGACGATAGCTGTAATTTATAACTCTGCAGGTTTGTTTATTACAGGGCCCCTGAGCTCCTTTCTTCAACTCGCTTTCTTGTGAGCTGGCTGCAACACCGCAGGATTGCTTCAGGCCCTAGGGTAGTTCCGGCATGGCTCACTGAGCCTTTGTTTAATTCCTCTTCCTGGTGGGAAATGAGAGTTAAATTTGCCCGTCCAGACACCTCCAGCTAGTCTCTCATTGGTTCTCCCTATTCCTGTTCATTTTCCGCAGAAATTGCAAACTGGGCCAAACAGGAGGTTAAAGGCACTGACTCTCCAAGTGGGGAGAGTGTTCGTAAAGCGTCTGGAATGTTGCACCCGAGTACCAGGGGACGAAAACTGAGACACATTTGAACACGTTTCCCGATCACACGTTGGATCATACTCTGGGTTCCACATGCATGTTTTAGCTGAAGGAAGAATCCCTTAAACCTGGAGAGTTGAGAACCATGGAATGGGTACCATGCAATATGACTTCAAAGGGTCTGCATTTGCTCACCGAACCTCACCAATCCTATCACTGCTGCGTTTATGCCGCTGTACACACGCTTGATTCTCTTTCGGAGACATATAAATCCATAGGTTTTAAGATTCTTACTAGTCAGGTATATTCTTAGGCGTTTAATATGGGGTGTTGAGTCCACTTCGTTGAGCAAGCAGTAGCTCTTGTCTATTACATATTTGGCTTATGGAAAGGTATCTGTGCTAATTTCCATCTCTGCTTTTATGCAGCACCCCAACTCACCTTTCCCCTTAAGCAAGCATAATTTGGTTTTCTACATTTGAGACCCTATTCTGTTTTGTAATTCAGTTCCTGTGTAGCCAAGTCTACATTCCGTGTATTAGTGATATCTTATGATGTTTCTTTTTCTGTGTGACTTATTTCACTTAGAATCATCGTACCTGAATCCACTCATTATGCTGCTACTGGCCTGATGACATAGATTTCATTGCTGAGTGATATTGCATTGTACGTAAGTACCACAACTTCTTTATCCATTTTTCGCTTTCTGCGATATTGAACTTGTACCGTAAACGAGGTTCTTGTAAACAGAGCCGTCCCAACCTTTGGGGTGGCTGTGTCATTTTGATTTTAATTTCCCTAAGCTATAGGACCATAAGTGGAAGTGCCCTAGGCTCTGTTGCTTTGTTTTTTAGATGTTTCAGGAAACACCATACACTTCTCCAGAGTGGCTGTTGGCAATTTACATCCCGCCCATCAGCATAAGAAGGCTCCCAGTTCTCCATGGCCTGTCCTGCCTTTCTGGATTTTACACTTTTTTCAGACGGCCCTTTTGACCGGGGGGCCGTGAGACTTCATTGTAGTGCAGATTTCCTTTGCAAGTTTGCTTGGTTGGCCAAAAAGGGCGCATGCGTTTTTTCCTGAATATATTCAGGAAAAAACGCATGCGCCCTTTTTGGCCAAGTGCATCATTGTGGACGTTCTGCCTCTTTTCCTATGCTTTACATGCAATTCCAGTCTACCTCCTGAAATCGGTTTCCTGCAATTCTGCCCCGCTTTCAAGTCCTCTTGGCAGCCTTACTTCAATATATTTTTGGACGATAGCTGTCATTTATAACTCTGCAGGTTTGTCTATTACAGGGCCCCTGAGCTCCTTTCTTCAACTCGCTTTCTTGTGAGCTGGCTGCAACACCGCTGGATTGCTTCAGGCCCTAGGGTGGTTCCGGCATGGCTCGCTGAGCCTTTGGTTAATTCCTCTTCCTGGTGGGGAATGAGAGTTAAATTTGCCCGTCCAGACACCTCCAGCTAGTCTCTCATTGGTTCTCCCTATTCCTGTTCATTTTCCGCAGAAATTGCAAACTGGGCCAAACAGGTGTTTAAAGGGACTGACTCTCCAAGTGGGGAGAATGTTAGTAAAGCGTCTGGAATGTTGCACCCGAGTACCAGGGGACGAAAACTGAGACACATTTGAACACGTTTCCCGATCACACGGTGGATCATACTCTGGGTTCCACATGCATGTTTTAGCTGAAATAAGAATCCCTTAAACCTGGAGAGTTGAGACCCATGGAATGGGTACCATGCAATATGACTTCAAAGGGTCTGCATTTGCTCACCGAACCTCACCAATCCTATCATTGTTGCGTTTATGCCGCTGTACACACGCTTGATTCTCTTTCGGAGACATATAAATCCATAGGTTTTAAGATTCTTACTAGTCAGGTATATTCTTAGGCGTTTAATATGGGGTGTTGAGTCCACTTCGTTGAGCAAGGAGTAGCTCTTGTCTATTACATATTTGGCTTATGGAAAGGTATCTGTGCTAATTTCAATCTCTGGTTTTATGCAGCACCCCAACTCACCTTTCCCCTTAAGCAAGCATAAGTTGGTTTTCTACATTTGAGACCCTATTCTGTTTTGTAATTCAGTTCCTGTGTAGCCAAGTTTACATTCCGTGTATTAGTGATATCTTATGATGTTTCTTTTTCTGTGTGACTTATTTCACTTAGAATCATCGTACCTAAATCCACTCATTATGCTGCTACTGGCCTGATGACATAGATTTCACTGCTGAGTGATATTGCATTGTACATAAGTACCACAACTTCTTTATCCATTTTTCGCTTTCTGTGATATTGAACTTGTACCGTAAATGAGGTTCTTGTAAACAGAGCCGTCCCAAACTTTGGGGTGGCTGTGTCTTTTTTATTTTAATTTCCCTAATCTATAGGACCATAAGTGGAAGTGCCCTAGGCTCTGTTGCTTTGTTTTTTAGATGTTTCAGGAAACACCATACACTTCTCCAGAGTGGCTGTTGGCAATTTACATCCCGCCCATCAGCATAAGACGGCTCCCAGTTCTCCATGGCATGTCCTGCCTTTCTGGATTTTACACTTTTTTCAGATGGCCCTTTTGACCAGGGGGCTGTGAGACTTCATTGTAGTGCAGATTTCCTTTGCAATCTTGCTTTGTTCGCCAAAAAGGGCGTATGCGTTTTTTCCTGAATATATTCAGGAAAAAATGCATACGCCCTTTTTGGCCAAGTGCATCATTGTGGACGTTCTGCCTCTTTTCCTATGCTTTACATGCAATTCCAGTCTACCTCCTGAAATCGGTTTCCTGCAATTCTGCCCCGCTTTCAAGTCCTCTTGGCAGCCTTACTTCAATATATTTTTGGACGATAGCTGTCATTTATAACTCTGCAGGTTTGTGAATTACAGTGGCCCTGAGCTCCTTTCTTCAACTCGCTTTCTTTTGAGCTGGCCGCAACAGCGCAGGATTGCTACAGGCCCTAGTGTGGTTCCGGCATGGCATGCTGAGCCTTTGGTTAATTCCTCTTCCTGGTGGGAAATGAGAGTTAAATTTGCCCATCCAGACACCTCCAGCTAGTCTCTCATTGGTTCTCCCTATTCCTGTTCATTTTCCGCAGAAATTGCAAACTGGGCCAAACAGGAGGTTAAAGGCACTGATTCTCCAAGTGGGGAGAGTGTTAGTAAAGCATCTGGAATGTTGCACCCGAGTACCAGGGGACGAAAACTGAGACACATTTGAACACGTTTCCCGATCACACGGTGGATCATACTCTGGGTTCCACGTGCATGTTTTAGCTGAAGGAAGAATCCCTTAAACCTGGAGAGTTGAGAACCATGGAATGGGTACCATGCAATATGACTTCAAAGGGTCTGCATTTGCTCACCGAACCTCACCAATCCTATCACTGCTGCGTTTATGCCGCTGTACACACGCTTGATTCTCTTTCGGAGACATATAAATCCATAGGTTTTAAGATTCTTACTAGTCAGGTATGTTCTTAGGCGTTTAATATGGGGTGTTGAGTCCACTTCGTTGAGCAAGCAGTAGCTCTTGTCTATTATATATTAGGCTTATGGAAAGGTATCTGTGCTAATTTCAATCTCTGGTTTTACGCAGCACCCCAACTCACCTTTCCCCTTAAGCAAGCATAAGTTGGTTTTCTACATTTGAGACCCTATTCTGTTTTGTAATTCAGTTCCTGTGTAGCCAAGTTTACATTCCGTGTATTAGTGATACCTTATGATGTTTCTTTTTCTGTGTGACTTATTTCACTTAGAATCATCGTACCTGAATCCACTCATTATGCTGCTATTGGCCTGATGACATAGATTTCATTGCTGAGTGATATTACATTGTACGTAAGTACCACAACTTCTTTATCCGTTTTTGGCTTTCTGCGATATTGTACTTGTACCGTAAACGAGGTTCTTGTAAACAGAGCCGTCCCAAACTTTGGGGTGGCTGTGTCTTTTTGATTTTAATTTCCCTAATATATAGGACCATAAGTGGAAGTACCCTAGGCTCTGTTGCTTTGTTTTTTAGATGTTTCAGGAAACACCATACACTTCTCCAGAGTGGCTGTTGGCAATTTACATCCCGCACATCAGCATAAGAAGGCTCCCAGTTCTCCATGGCCTGTCCTGCCTTTCTGGATTTTACACTTTTTTCAGATGGCCCCTTTGACCCGGGGGCAGTGAGACTTCATTGTAGTGAAGATTTCTTTGCAAGCTTGCTTGGTTGGCCAAAAAGGGCGTATGCGTTTTTTCCTGAATATATTCAGGAAAAAACACATACGCCCTTTTTGGCCAAGTGCATCATTGTGGACGTTCTGCCTCTTTTCCAATGCTTTACATGCAATTCCAGTCTACCTCCTGAAATCGGTTTCCTGCAATTCTGCCCCGCTTTCAAGTCCTCTTGGCAGCCTTACTTCAATATATTTTTGGACGATAGCTGTCATTTAGAACTCTGCAGGTTTGTGAATTACAGGGACCCTGAGCTCCTTTCTTCAACTCGCTTTCTTGTGAGCTGGCCGCAACACCGCAGGATTGCTTCAGGCCCTAGGGTGGTTCCGGCATGGCTCGCTGAGCCTTTGGTTAATTCCTCTTCCTGGTGGGAAATGAGAGTTAAATTTGCCCGTCCAGACACCTCCAGCTAGTCTCCATTGGTTCTCCCTATTCCTGTTCATTTTCCGCAGAAATTGCAAACTGGGCCAAACAGGAGGTTAAAGGCACTGACTCTCCAAGTGGGGAGAGTGTTAGTAAAGCGTCTGGAATGTTGCACCCGAGTACCAGGGGACGAAAACTGAGACACATTTGAACGCGTTTCCCGATCAAACGGTGGATCATAATGTGGGTTCCACATGCATGTTTTAGCTGAAGGAAGAATCCCTTAAACCTGGAGAGTTGAGACCCATGGAATGGGTACCATGCAATATGAGTTCAAAGGGTCTGCATTTGCTCACCGAACCTCACCAATCCTATCACTGCTGCGTTTATGCCGCCGTACACACGCTGGATTCTCTTTCGGAGACATATAAATCCATAGGTTTTAAGATTCTTACTCGTCAGGTATATTCTTAGGCGTTTAATATGGGGTGTTGAGTCCACTTCGTTGAGCAAGCAGTAGCTCTTGTCTATTACATATTTGGCTTATGGAAAGGTATCTGTGCTAATTTCAATCTCTGGTTTTATGCAGCACCCCAACTCACCTTTCCCCTTAAGCAAGCATAAGTTGGTTTTCTACATTTGAGAGCCTATTCTGTTTTGTAATTCAGTTCCTGTGTAGCCAAGTTTACATTCCGTGTATTAGTGATACCTTATGATGTTTCTTTTTCTGTGTGACTTATTTCACTTAGAATCATCGTACCTGAATCCACTCATTATGCTGCTACTGGCCTGATGACATAGATTTCATTGCTGAGTGATATTGCCTTGTACGTAAGTACCACAAATTCTTTATCCATTTTTCGCTTTCTGCGATATTGAACTTGTACCGTAAACGAGGTTCTTGTAAACAGAGCCATCCCAAACTTTAGGGTGGCTGTGTCTTTTTGATTTTAATTTCCCTAAGCTATAGGACCATAAGTGGACGTGCCCTTGGCTCTGTTGCTTTGTTTTTTAGATGTTTCAGGAAACACCATACACTTCTCCAGAGTGGCTGTTGGCAATTTACATCCCGCCCATCAGCATAACAAGGCTCCCAGTTCTCCATGGCCTGTCCTGCCTTTCTGGATTTTACCCTTTTTTCAGATGGCCCTTTTGACCGGGGGGCAGTGAGACTTCATTGTAGTGCACATTTCATTTGCAAGCTTGCTTGCTTGGCCAAAAAGGGCGTATGCGTTATTTCCTGAATATATTCAGGAAAAAACGCATATGCTCTTTTTGGCCAAGTGCATCATTGTGGACGTTCTGCCTCTTTTCCTATGCTTTACATGCAATTCCATTCTACCTCCTGAAATCGGTTTCCTGCAATTCTGCCCCTCTTTCAAGTCCTCTTGGCAGCCTTACTTCAATATATTTTTGGACGATAGCTGTCATTTATAACTCTGCAGGTTTGTGAATTACAGGGACCCTGAGCTCCTTTCTTCAACTCGCTTTCCTGTGAGCTGGCCGCAACACCGCAGGATTGCTTCAGGCCCTAGTGTGGTTCCGCCATGGCTCTCTGAGCCTTTGGTTAATTCCTCTTCCTGGTGGGGAATGAGAGTTAAATTTGCCCGTCCAGACACCTCCAGCTAGTCTCTCATTGGTTCTCCCTATTCCTGTTCATTTTCCGCAGAAATTGCAAACTGGGCCAAACAGGTGTTTAAAGGGACTGACTCTCCAAGTGGGGAGAGTGTTAGTAAAGCGTCTGGAATGTTGCACCCGAGTACCAGGGGACGAAAACTGAGACACATTTGAACACGTTTCCCGATCACACGGTGGATCATACTCTGGGTTCCACATGCATGTTTTAGCTGAAATAAGAATCCCTTAAACCTGGAGAGTTGAGACCCATGGAATGGGTACCATGCAATATGACTTCAAAGGGTCTGCATTTGCTCACCGAACCTCACCAATCCTATCATTGTTGCGTTTATGCCGCTGTACACACGCTTGATTCTCTTTCGGAGACATATAAATCCATAGGTTTTAAGATTCTTACTAGTCAGGTATATTCTTAGGCGTTTAATATGTTGTGTTGAGTCCACTTCGTTGAGCAAGGAGTAGCTCTTGTCTATTACATATTTGGCTTATGGAAAGGTATCTGTGCTAATTTCAATCTCTGGTTTTATGCAGCACCCCAACTCACCTTTCCCCTTAAGCAAGCATAAGTTGGTTTTCTACATTTGAGACCCTATTCTGTTTTGTAATTCAGTTCCTGTGTAGCCAAGTTTACATTCCGTGTATTAGTGATATCTTATGATGTTTCTTTTTCTGTGTGACTTATTTCACTTAGAATCATCGTACCTGAATCCACTCATTATGCTGCTACTGGCCTGATGACATAGATTTCACTGCTGAGTGATATTGCATTGTACATAAGTACCACAACTTCTTTATCCATTTTTCGCTTTCTGTGATATTGAACTTGTACCGTAAATGAGGTTCTTGTAAACAGAGCCGTCCCAAACTTTGGGGTGGCTGTGTCTTTTTTATTTTAATTTCCCTAATCTATAGGACCATAAGTGGAAGTGCCCTAGGCTCTGTTGCTTTGTTTTTTAGATGTTTCAGGAAACACCATACACTTCTCCAGAGTGGCAGTTGGCAATTTACATCCCGCCCATCAGCATAAGAAGGCTCCCAGTTCTCCATGGCCTGTCCTGCCTTTCTGGATTTTACACTTTTTTCAGACGGCCCTTTTGACCGGGGGGCCGTGAGACTTCATTGTAGTGCAGATTTCCTTTGCAAGCTTGCTTGGTTGGCCAAAAAAGGCGTATGCGTTTTTTCCTGAATATATTCAGGAGAAAACGCATGCACCCTTTTTGGCCAAGTGCATCATTGTGGACATTCCGCCTCTTTTCCTATGCTTTACATGCAATTCCAGTCTACCTCCTGAAATCGGTTTCCTGCAATTCTGCCCCGCTTTCAAGTCCTCTTGGCAGCCTTACTTCAATATATTTTTGGACGATAGCTGTCATTTATAACTCTGCAGGTTTGTTTATTACAGGGCCCCTGAGCTCCTTTCTTCAACTTGCTTTCTTGTGAGCTGGCCGCAACACCGCAGGATTGCTTCAGGCCCTAGTGTGGTTCTGGCATGGCATGCTGAGCCTTTGGTTAATTCCTCTTCCTGGTGGGAAATGAGAGTTAAATTTGCCCGTCCAGACACCTCCAGCTAGTCTCTCATTGGTTCTCCCTATTCCTGTTCATTTTCCGCAGAAATTGCAAACTGGGCCAAACAGGAGGTTAAAGGCACTGATTCTCCAAGTGGGGAGAGTGTTAGTAAAGCATCTGGAATGTTGCACCCGAGTACCAGGGGACGAAAACTGAGACACATTTGAACACGTTTCCCGATCACATGGTGGATCATACTCTGGGTTCCACGTGCATGTTTTAGCTGAAGGAAGAATCCCTTAAACCTGGAGAGTTGAGAACCATGGAATGGGTACCATGCAATATGACTTCAAAGGGTCTGCATTTGCTCACCGAACCTCACCAATCCTATCACTGCTGCGTTTATGCCGCTGTACACACGCTTGATTCTCTTTCAGAGACATATAAATCCATAGGTTTTAAGATTCTTACTAGTCAGGTATATTCTTAGGCGTTTAATATGCTGTGTTGAGTCCACTTCGTTGAGCAAGCAGTAGCTCTTGTCTATTATATATTAGGCTTATGGAAAGGTATCTGTGCTAATTTCAATCTCTGGTTTTATGCAGCACCCCAACTCACCTTTCCCCTTAAGCAAGCATAAGTTGGTTTTCTACATTTGAGACCCTATTCTGTTTTGTAATTCTGTTCCTCTGTAGCCAAGTTTACATTCCGTGTATTAGTGATATCTTATGATGTTTCTTTTTCTGTGTGACTTATTTCACTTAGAATCATCGTACCTGAATCCACTCATTATGCTGCTACTGGCCTGATGACATAGATTTCATTGCTGAGTGATATTGCATTGTACGTAAGTACCACAACTTCTTTATCCATTTTTCGCTTTCTGCGATATTGAACTTGTACCGTAAATGAGGTTCTTGTAAACAGAGCCGTCCCAAACTTTGGGGTGGCTGTGTCTTTTTGATTTTAATTTCCCTAATCTATAGGACCATAAGTGGAAGTGCCCTAGGCTCTGTTGCTTTGTTTTTTAGATGTTTCAGGAAACACCATACACTTCTCCAGAGTGGCTGTTGGCAATTTACATCCCGCCCATCAGCATAAGAAGGCTCCCAGTTCTCCATGGCCTGTCCTGCCTTTCTGGATTTTACACTTTGTTCAGATGTCCCTTTTGACTGGGGGGCAGTGAGACTTCATTGTAGTGAAGATTTCCTTTGCAAGCTTGCTTGGTTGGCCAAAAAGGGCGTATGCGTTTTTTCCTGAATATATTCAGGAAAAAACGCATACGCCCTTTTTGGCCAAGTGCATCATTGTGGACGTTCTGCCTCTTTTCCTATGCTTTACATGCAATTCCAGTCTACCTCCTGAAATCGGTTTCCTGCAATTCTGCCCCGCTTTCAAGTCCTCTTGGCAGCCTTACATCAATATATTTTTGGACGATAGCTGTCATTTAGAACTCTGCAGGTATGTGAATTACAGGGCCCCTGAGCTCCTTTCTTCAACTCGCTTTCTTGTGAGCTGGCCGCAACAGCGCAGGATTGCTTCGGGCCCTAGTGTGGTTCCGGCATGGCTCGCTGAGCCTTTGGTTAATTCCTCTTCTTGGTGGGAAATGAGAGTTAAATTTGCCCGTCCAGACACCTCCAGCTAGTCTCTCATTGGTTCTCCCTATTCCTGTTCATTTTCCGCAGAAATTGCAAACTGGGCCAAACAGGAAGTTAAAGGCACTGTTCTCCAAGTGGGGAGAGTGTTAGTAAAGCGTCTGGAATGTTGCACCCGAGTACCAGGGGACAAAAACTGAGACACATTTGAACACGTTTCCCGATCACACGGTGGATCATACTCTGCGTTCCACGTGCATGTTTTAGCTGAAGGAAGAATCCCTTAAACCTGCAGAGTTGAGAACCATGGAATGGGTACCATGCAATATGACTTCAAAGGGTCTGCATTTGCTCACCGAACCTCACCAATCCTATCACTGCTGCGATTATGCCGCTGTACACACGCTTGATTCTCTTTCGGAGACATATAAATCCATAGGTTTTAAGATTCTTACTAGTCAGGTATATTCTTAGGCGTTTAATATGGGGTGTTGAGTCCACTTCGTTGAGCAAGGAGAAGCTCTTGTCTATTACATATTTGGCTTATGGAAAGGTATCTGTGCTAATTTCAATCTCTGGTTTTATGCAGCACCCCAACTCACCTTTCCCCTTAAGCAAGCATAAGTTGATTTTCTACATTTGAGACCCTATTCTGTTTTGTAATTCAGTTCCTGTGTAGCCAAGTTTACATTCCGTGTATTAGTGATACCTTATGATGTTTCTTTTTCTGTGTGACTTATTTCACTTAGAATCATCGTACCTGAATCCACTCATTATGCTGCTATTGGCCTGATGACATAGATTTCATTGCTGAGTGATATTACATTGTACGTAAGTACCACAACTTCTTTATCCATTTTTCGCTTTCTTTGATATTGTACTTGTACCGTAAACGAGGGTCTTGTAAACAGAGCCATCCCAAACTTTGGGGTGGCTGTGTCTTTTTGATTTTAATTTCCCTAAGCTATAGGACCATAAGTGGAAGTGCCCTAGGCTCTGTTGCTTTGTTTTTTAGATGTTTCAGGAAACACCATACACTTCTCCAGAGTGGCAGTTGGCAATTTACATCCCGCCCATCAGCATAAGAAGGCTCCCAGTTCTCCATGGCCTGTCCTGCCTTTCTGGATTTTACACTTTTTTCAGATGGCCCTTTTGACCGGGGCCAGTGAGACTTCATTGTAGTGCAGATTTCCTTTGCAAGCTTGCTTGGTTGGCCAAAAAGGGCGTATGCGTTTTTTCCTGAATATATTCAGGAAAAAACGCATGCGCCCTTTTTGGCCAAGTGCATCATTGTGGACGTCCTGCCTCTTTTCCTATGCTTTACATGCAATTCCAGTCTACCTCCTGAAATCGGTTTCCTGCAATTCTGCCCCGCTTTCAAGTCCTCTTGGCAGCCTTACTTCAATATATTTTTGGACAATAGCTGTCATTTATAACTCTGCAGGTTTGTGAATTACAGTGCCCCTGAGCTCCTTTCTTCAACTCGCTTTCTTGTGAGCTGGCCGCAACACCGCAGGATTGCTTCAGGCCCTAGGGTGGTTCCGGCATGGCTCGCTGAGCCTTTGGTTAATTTCTCTTCCTGGTGGGAAATGAGAGTTAAATTTGCCCGTCCAGACACCTCCAGCTAGTCTCTCATTGGTTCTCCCTATTCCTGTTCATTTTCCGCAGAAATTGCAAACTGGGCCAAACAGGAGGTTAAAGGCACTGACTCTCCAAGTGGGGAGAGTGTTCGTAAAGCATCTGGAATGTTGCACCCGAGTACCAGGGGACGAAAACTGAGACACATTTGAACACGTTTCCCGATCACACGGTGGATCATACTCTGGGTTCCACATGCATGTTTTAGCTGAAGGAAGAATCCCTTAAACCTGGAGAGTTGAGAACCATGGAATGGGTACCATGCAATATGACTTCAAAGGGTCTGCATTTGCTCACCGAACCTCACCAATCCTATCATTGTTGCGTTTATGCCGCTGTACACACGCTTGATTCTCTTTCGGAGACATATAAATCCATAGGTTTTAAGATTCTTACTAGTCAGGTATATTCATAGGCGTTTAATATGGGGTGTTGAGTCCACTTCGTTGAGCAAGGAGTAGCTCTTGTCTATTACATATTTGGCTTATGGAAAGGTATCTGTGCTAATTTCAATCTCTGGTTTTATGCAGCACCCCAACTCACCTTTCCCCTTAAGCAAGCATAAGTTGGTTTTCTACATTTGAGACCCTATTCTGTTTATGTAATTCAGTTCCTGTGTAGCCAAGTTTACATTCCGTGTATTAGTGATATCTCATGATGTTTCTTTTTCTGTGTGCCTTATTTCACTTAGAATCATCGTACCTGAATCCACTCATTATGCTGCTACTGGCCTGATGACATAGATTTCATTGCTGAGTGATATTGCATTGTACGTAAGTACCACAACTTCTTTATCCATTTTTCGCTTTCTGCGATATTGAACTTGTACCGTAAACGAGGTTCTTGTAAACAGAGCCGTCCCAAACTTTGGGGTGGCTGTGTCTTTTTGATTTTAATTTCCCTAATCTATAGGACCATAAGTGGAAGTGCCCTAGGCTCTGTTGCTTTGTTTTTTAGATGTTTCAGGAAACACCATACACTTCTCCAGAGTGGCTGTTGGCAATTTAAATCCCGCCCATCAGCATAAGAAGGCTCCCAGTTCTCCATGGCCTGTCCTGCCTTTCTGGATTTTACACTTTTTTCAGACGGCCCTTTTGACCGGGGGGCAGTGAGACTTCATTGTAGTGCAGATTTCCTTTGCAAGCTTGCTTGGTTGGCCAAAAAGGGCGTATGCGTTCTTTCCTGAATATATTCAGGAGAAAACGCATACGCCCTTTTTGGCCAAGTGCATCATTGTGGACGTTCTGCCTCTTTTCCTATGCTTTACATGCAATTCCAGTCTACCTCCTGAAATCGGTTTCCTGCAATTCTGCCCCGCTTTCAAGTCCTCTTGGCAGCCTTACTTCAATATATTTTTGGACGATAGCTGTCATTTAGAACTCTGCAGGTTTGTTTATTACAGGGCCCCTGAGCTCCTTTCTTCAACTCGCTTTCTTGTGAGCTGGCCGCAACACCGCAGGATTGCTTCAGGCCCTAGTGTGGTTCTGGCATGGCATGCTGAGCCTTTGGTTAATTCCTCTTCCTGGTGGGAAATGAGAGTTAAATTTGCCCGTCCAGACACCTCCAGCTAGTCTCTCATTGGTTCTCCCTATTCCTGTTCATTTTCCGCAGAAATTGCAAACTGGGCCAAACAGGAGGTTAAAGGCACTGATTCTCCAAGTGGGGAGAGTGTTAGTAAAGCATCTGGAATGTTGCACCCGAGTACCAGGGGACGAAAACTGAGACACATTTGAACACGTTTCCCGATCACATGGTGGATCATACTCTGGGTTCCACGTGCATGTTTTAGCTGAAGGAAGAATCCCTTAAACCTGGAGAGTTGAGAACCATGGAATGGGTACCATGCAATATGAGTTCAAAGGGTCTGCATTTGCTCACCGAACCTCACCAATCCTATCACTGCTGCGTTTATGCCGCTGTACACACGCTTGATTCTCTTTCGGAGACATATAAATCCATAGGTTTTAAGATTCTTACTAGTCAGGTATATTCTTAGGCGTTTAATATGGTGTGTTGAGTCCACTTCGTTGAGCAAGCAGTAGCTCTTGTCTATTATATATTAGGCTTATGGAAAGGTATCTGTGCTAATTTCAATCTCTGGTTTTATGCAGCACCCCAACTCACCTTTCCCCTTAAGCAAGCATAAGTTGGTTTTCTACATTTGAGACCCTATTCTGTTTTGTAATTCTGTTCCTCTGTAGCCAAGTTTACATTCCGTGTATTAGTGATATCTTATGATGTTTCTTTTTCTGTGTGACTTATTTCACTTAGAATCATCGTACCTGAATCCACTCATTATGCTGCTACTGGCCTGATGACATAGATTTCATTGCTGAGTGATATTACATTGTACGTAAGTACCACATCTTCTTTATCCATTTTTCGCTTTCTGCGATATTGTACTTGTACCGTAAACGAGGGTCTTGTAAACAGAGCCATCCCAAACTTTGGGGTGGCTGTGTCTTTTTGATTTTAATTTCCCTAAGCTATAGGACCATAAGTGGAAGTGCCCTAGGCTCTGTTGCTTTGTTTTTTAGATGTTTCAGGAAACACCATACACTTCTCCAGAGTGGCAGTTGGCAATTTACATCCCGCCCATCAGCATAAGAAGGCTCCCAGTTCTCCATGGCCTGTCCTGCCTTTCTGGATTTTACACTTTTTTCAGATGGCCCTTTTGACCGGGGGCAGTGAGACTTCATTGTAGTGCAGATTTCCTTTGCAAGCTTGCTTGGTTGGCCAAAAAGGGCGTATGCGTTTTTTCCTGAATATATTCAGGAAAAAACGCATGCGCCCTTTTTGGCCAAGTGCATCATTGTGGACGTCCTGCCTCTTTTCCTATGCTTTACATGCAATTCCAGTCTACCTCCTGAAATCGGTTTCCTGCAATTCTGCCCCGCTTTCAAGTCCTCTTGGCAGCCTTACTTCAATATATTTTTGGACAATAGCTGTCATTTATAACTCTGCAGGTTTGTGAATTACAGTGCCCCTGAGCTCCTTTCTTCAACTCGCTTTCTTGTGAGCTGGCCGCAACACCGCAGGATTGCTTCAGGCCCTAGGGTGGTTCCGGCATGGCTCGCTGACCCTTTGGTTAATTCCTCTTCCTGGTGGGAAATGAGAGTTAAATTTGCCCGTCCAGACACCTCCAGCTAGTCTCTCATTGGTTCTCCCTATTCCTGTTCATTTTCCGCAGAAATTGCAAACTGGGCCAAACAGGAGGTTAAAGGCACTGACTCTCCAAGTGGGGAGAGTGTTCGTAAAGCATCTGGAATGTTGCACCCGAGTACCAGGGGACGAAAACTGAGACACATTTGAACACGTTTCCCGATCACACGGTGGATCATACTCTGGGTTCCACATGCATGTGTTAGCTGAAGGAAGAATCCCTTAAACCTGGAGAGTTGAGAACCATGGAATGGGTACCATGCAATATGACTTCAAAGGGTCTGCATTTGCTCACCGAACCTCACCAATCCTATCATTGTTGCGTTTATGCCGCTGTACACACGCTTGATTCTCTTTCGGAGACATATAAATCCATAGGTTTTAAGATTCTTACTAGTCAGGTATATTCTTAGGCGTTTAATATGGGGTGTTGAGTCCACTTCGTTGAGCAAGGAGTAGCTCTTGTCTATTACATATTTGGCTTATGGAAAGGTATCTGTGCTAATTTCAATCTCTGGTTTTATGCAGCACCCCAACTCACCTTTCCCCTTAAGCAAGCATAAGTTGTTTTTCTACATTTCAGACCCTATTCTGTTTTGTAATTCAGTTCCTGTGTAGCCAAGTTTACATTCCGTGTATTAGTGATATCTCATGATGTTTCTTTTTCTGTGTGCCTTATTTCACTTAGAATCATCGTACCTGAATCCACTCATTATGCTGCTACTGGCCTGATGACATAGATTTCATTGCTGAGTGATATTGCATTGTACGTAAGTACCACAACTTCTTTATCCATTTTTCGCTTTCTGCGATATTGAACTTGTACCGTAAACGAGGTTCTTGTAAACAGAGCCGTCCCAAACATTGGGGTGGCTGTGTCTTTTTCATTTTAATTTCCCTAATCTATAGGACCATAAGTGGAAGTGCCCTAGGCTCTGTTGCTTTGTTTTTTAGATGTTTCAGGAAACACCATACACTTCTCCAGAGTGGCTGTTGGCAATTTACATCCCGCCCATCAGCATAAGAAGGCTCCCAGTTCTCCATGGCCTGTCCTGCCTTTCTGGATTTTACACTTTTTTCAGATGGCCCTTTTGACCGAGGGACAGTGAGACTTCATTGTAGTGCAGATTTCCTTTGCAAGCTTGCTTGGTTGGCCAAAAAGGGCGTATGCGTTCTTTCCTGAATATATTCAGGAAAAAACGCATACGCCCTTTTTGGCCAAGTGCATCATTGTGGACGTTCTGCCTCTTTTCCTATGCTTTACATGCAATTCCAGTCTACCTCCTGAAATCGGTTTCCTGCAATTCTGCCCCGCTTTCAAGTCCTCTTGGCAGCCTTACTTCAATATATTTTTGGACGATAGCTGTCATTTATAACTCTGCAGGTTTGTGAATTACAGTGGCCCTGAGCTCCTTTCTTCAACTCGCTTTCTTTTGAGCTGGCCGCAACAGCGCAGGATTGCTTCAGGCCCTAGTGTGGTTCCGGCATGGCTCGCTGAGCCTTTGTTTAATTCCTCTTCCTGGTGGGACATGAGAGTTAAATTTCCCGTCCAGACACCTCCAGCTAGTCTCTCATTGGTTCTCCCTATTCCTGTTCATTTTCTGCAGAAATTGCAAACTGGGCCAAACAGGAGGTGAAAGGCACTGACTCTCCAAGTGGGGAGAGTGTTAGTAAAGCGTCTGGAATGTTGCACCCGAGTACCAGGGGACGAAAACTGAGACACATTTGAACACGTTTCCCGATCACACGGTGGATCATACTCTGGGTTCCACATGCATGTTTTAGCTGAAGGAAGAATCCCTTAAACCTGGAGAGTTGAGACCCATGGAATGGGTACCATGCAATATGACTTCAAAGGGTCTGCATTTGCTCACCGAACCTCACCAATCCTATCATTGTTGCATTTATGCCGCTGTACACACGCTTGATTCTCTTTCGGAGACATATAAATCCATAGGTTTTAAGATTCTTACTAGTCAGGTATATTCTTAGGCGTTTAATATGGGGTGTTGAGTCCACTTCGTTGAGCAAGGAGTAGCTCTTGTCTATTACATATTTGGCTTATGGAAAGGTATCTGTGCTAATTTCAATCTCTGGTTTTATGCAGCACCCCAACTCACCTTTCCCCTTAAGCAAGCATAAGTTGGTTTTCTACATTTGAGACCCTATTCTGTTTTGTAATTCAGTTCCTGTGTAGCCAAGTTTACATTCCGTGTATTAGTGATATCTTATGATGTTTCTTTTTCTGTGTGACTTATTTCACTTAGAATCATCGTACCTGAATCCACTCATTATGCTGCTACTGGCCTGATGACATAGATTTCATTGCTGAGTGATATTGCCTTGTACGTAAGTACCACAACTTCTTTATCCATTTTTCGCTTTCTGCGATATTGAACTTGTACCGTAAACGAGGTTCTTGTAAACAGAGCCGTCCCAAACTTTAGGGTGGCTGTGTCTTTTTGATTTTAATTTCCCTAAGCTATAGGACCATAAGTGGAAGTGCCATAGGCTCTGTTGCTTTGTTTTTTAGATGTTTCAGGAAACACCATACACTTCTCCAGAGTGGCTGTTGGCCATTTACATCCCGCCCATCAGCATAACAAGGCTCCCAGTTCTCCATGGCCTGTCCTGCCTTTCTGGATTTTACACTTTTTTCAGATGGCCCTTTTGACCAGGGGGCAGTGAGACTTCATTGTAGTGCAGATTTCCTTTGCAAGCTTGCTTGGTTGGCCAAAAAGAGCGTATGCGTTTTTTCCTGAATATATTCAGGAAAAAACGCATATGGTCTTTTTGGCCAAGTGCATCATTGTGGACGTTCTGCCTCTTTTCTTATGCTTTACATGCAATTCCAGTCTACCTCCTGAAATCGGTTTCCTGCAATTCTGCCCCGTTTTTAAGTCCTCTTGGCAGCCTTACTTCAATATATTTTTGGACGATAGCTGTCATTTATAACTCTGCAGGTTTGTGAATTACAGTGCCCCTGAGCTCCTTTCTTCAACTCGCTTTCTTGTGAGCTGGCCACAACACCGCAGGATTGCGTCAGGCCCTAGTGTGGTTCCGGCATGGCACGCTGAGCCTTTGGTTAATTCCTCTTCCTGGTGGGAAATGAGAGTTAAATTTGCCCGTCCAGACACCTCCAGCTAGTCTCTCATTGGTTCTCCGTATTCCTGTTTATTTTCCGCAGAAATTGCAAACTGGGCCAAACAGGAGGTGAAAGCCACTGTCTCTCCAAGTGGGAAGAGTGTTAGTAAAGCGTCTGGAATGTTGCACCCGAGTACCAGGGGACGAAAACTGAGACACATTTGAACACGTTTCCCGATCACACGGTGGATCATACTCTGGGTTCCACATGCATGTTTTAGCTGAAGGAAGAATCCCTTAAACCTGGAGAGTTGAGACCCATGGAATGGGTACCATGCAATAGGACTTCAAAGGGTCTGCATTTGCTCACCGAACCTCACCAATCCTATCACTGCTGCGTTTATGCCACCGTACACACGCTTGATTCTCTTTCGGAGACATATAAATCCATAGGTTTTAAGATTCTTACTAGTCAGGTATATTCTTAGGCGTTTAATATGGGGTGTTGAGTCCACTTCGTTGAGCAAGCGGTAGCTCTTGTCTATTACATATTTGGCTTATGGAAAGGTATCTCTGCTAATTTCAATCTCTGGTTTTATGCAGCACCCCAACTCACCTTTCCCCTTAAGCAAGCATAAGTTGGTTTTCTACATTTGAGACCCTATTCTGTTTTGTAATTCAGTTCCTGTTTAGCCAAGTTTACATTCCGTGTATTAGTGATATCTTATGATGTTTCTTTTTCTGTGTGACTTATTTCACTTAGAATCATCGTACCTGAATCCACTCATTATGCTGCTACTGGCCTGATGACATAGATTTCATTGCTGAGTGATATTGCATTGTACGTATGTACCACAACTTCTTTATCCATTTTTCGCTTTCTGCTTTACTGAACTTGTACCGTAAACGAGGTTCTTGTAAACAGAGCCATCCCAAACTTTGGGGTGGCTGTGTCTTTTTGATTTTAATTTCCCTAATCTATAGGACCATAAGTGGAAGTGCCCTAGGCTCTGTTGCTTTGTTTTTTAGATGTTTCAGGAAACACCATACACTTCTCCAGAGTGGCTGTTGGCAATTTACATCCCGCCCATCAGCATAAGAAGGCTCCCAGTTCTCCATGGCCTGTCCTGCCTTTCTGGATTTTACACTTTTTTCAGATGGCCCTTTTGACCGGGGGGCAGTGAGACTTCATTGTAGTGCAGATTTCCTTTGCAAGCTTGCTTGGTTGGCCAAAAAGGGCGTATGCGTTCTTTCCTGAATATATTCAGGAAAAAACGCATACGCCCTTTTTGGCCAAGTGCATCATTGTGGACGTTCTGCCTCTTTTCCTATGCTTTACATGCAATTCCAGTCTACCTCCTGAAATCGGTTTCCTGCAATTCTGCCCCGCTTTCAAGTCCTCTTGGCAGCCTTACTTCAATATATTTTTGGACGATAGCTGTCATTTATAACTCTGCAGGTTTGTGAATTACAGTGGCCCTGAGCTCCTTTCTTCAACTCGCTTTCTTTTGAGCTGGCCGCAACAGCGCAGGATTGCTTCAGGCCCTAGTGTGGTTCCGGCATGGCTCGCTGAGCCTTTGTTTAATTCCTCTTCCTGGTGGGACATGAGAGTTAAATTTCCCGTCCAGACACCTCCAGCTAGTCTCTCATTGGTTCTCCCTATTCCTGTTCATTTTCTGCAGAAATTGCAAACTGGGCCAAACAGGAGGTGAAAGGCACTGACTCTCCAAGTGGGGAGAGTGTTAGTAAAGCGTCTGGAATGTTGCACCCGAGTACCAGGGGACGAAAACTGAGACACATTTGAACACGTTTCCCGATCACACGGTGGATCATACTCTGGGTTCCACATGCATGTTTTAGCTGAAGGAAGAATCCCTTAAACCTGGAGAGTTGAGACCCATGGAATGGGTACCATGCAATATGACTTCAAAGGGTCTGCATTTGCTCACCGAACCTCACCAATCCTATCATTGTTGCATTTATGCCGCTGTACACACGCTTGATTCTCTTTCGGAGACATATAAATCCATAGGTTTTAAGATTCTTACTAGTCAGGTATATTCTTAGGCGTTTAATATGGGGTGTTGAGTCCACTTCGTTGAGCAAGGAGTAGCTCTTGTCTATTACATATTTGGCTTATGGAAAGGTATCTGTGCTAATTTCAATCTCTGGTTTTATGCAGCACCCCAACTCACCTTTCCCCTTAAGCAAGCATAAGTTGGTTTTCTACATTTGAGACCCTATTCTGTTTTGTAATTCAGTTCCTGTGTAGCCAAGTTTACATTCCGTGTATTAGTGATATCTTATGATGTTTCTTTTTCTGTGTGACTTATTTCACTTAGAATCATCGTACCTGAATCCACTCATTATGCTGCTACTGGCCTGATGACATAGATTTCATTGCTGAGTGATATTGCCTTGTACGTAAGTACCACAACTTCTTTATCCATTTTTCGCTTTCTGCGATATTGAACTTGTACCGTAAACGAGGTTCTTGTAAACAGAGCCGTCCCAAACTTTAGGGTGGCTGTGTCTTTTTGATTTTAATTTCCCTAAGCTATAGGACCATAAGTGGAAGTGCCATAGGCTCTGTTGCTTTGTTTTTTAGATGTTTCAGGAAACACCATACACTTCTCCAGAGTGGCTGTTGGCCATTTACATCCCGCCCATCAGCATAACAAGGCTCCCAGTTCTCCATGGCCTGTCCTGCCTTTCTGGATTTTACACTTTTTTCAGATGGCCCTTTTGACCAGGGGGCAGTGAGACTTCATTGTAGTGCAGATTTCCTTTGCAAGCTTGCTTGGTTGGCCAAAAAGAGCGTATGCGTTTTTTCCTGAATATATTCAGGAAAAAACGCATATGGTCTTTTTGGCCAAGTGCATCATTGTGGACGTTCTGCCTCTTTTCTTATGCTTTACATGCAATTCCAGTCTACCTCCTGAAATCGGTTTCCTGCAATTCTGCCCCGTTTTTAAGTCCTCTTGGCAGCCTTACTTCAATATATTTTTGGACGATAGCTGTCATTTATAACTCTGCAGGTTTGTGAATTACAGTGCCCCTGAGCTCCTTTCTTCAACTCGCTTTCTTGTGAGCTGGCCACAACACCGCAGGATTGCGTCAGGCCCTAGTGTGGTTCCGGCATGGCACGCTGAGCCTTTGGTTAATTCCTCTTCCTGGTGGGAAATGAGAGTTAAATTTGCCCGTCCAGACACCTCCAGCTAGTCTCTCATTGGTTCTCCGTATTCCTGTTTATTTTCCGCAGAAATTGCAAACTGGGCCAAACAGGAGGTGAAAGCCACTGTCTCTCCAAGTGGGAAGAGTGTTAGTAAAGCGTCTGGAATGTTGCACCCGAGTACCAGGGGACGAAAACTGAGACACATTTGAACACGTTTCCCGATCACACGGTGGATCATACTCTGGGTTCCACATGCATGTTTTAGCTGAAGGAAGAATCCCTTAAACCTGGAGAGTTGAGACCCATGGAATGGGTACCATGCAATAGGACTTCAAAGGGTCTGCATTTGCTCACCGAACCTCACCAATCCTATCACTGCTGCGTTTATGCCACCGTACACACGCTTGATTCTCTTTCGGAGACATATAAATCCATAGGTTTTAAGATTCTTACTAGTCAGGTATATTCTTAGGCGTTTAATATGGGGTGTTGAGTCCACTTCGTTGAGCAAGCGGTAGCTCTTGTCTATTACATATTTGGCTTATGGAAAGGTATCTCTGCTAATTTCAATCTCTGGTTTTATGCAGCACCCCAACTCACCTTTCCCCTTAAGCAAGCATAAGTTGGTTTTCTACATTTGAGACCCTATTCTGTTTTGTAATTCAGTTCCTGTTTAGCCAAGTTTACATTCCGTGTATTAGTGATATCTTATGATGTTTCTTTTTCTGTGTGACTTATTTCACTTAGAATCATCGTACCTGAATCCACTCATTATGCTGCTACTGGCCTGATGACATAGATTTCATTGCTGAGTGATATTGCATTGTACGTATGTACCACAACTTCTTTATCCATTTTTCGCTTTCTGCTTTACTGAACTTGTACCGTAAACGAGGTTCTTGTAAACAGAGCCATCCCAAACTTTGGGGTGGCTGTGTCTTTTTGATTTTAATTTCCCTAATCTATAGGACCATAAGTGGAAGTGCCCTAGGCTCTGTTGCTTTGTTTTTTAGATGTTTCAGGAAACACCATACACTTCTCCAGAGTGGCTGTTGGCAATTTACATCCCGCCCATCAGCATAAGAAGGCTCCCAGTTCTCCATGGCCTGTCCTGCCTTTCTGGATTTTACACTTTTTTCAGATGGCCCTTTTGACCGGGGGGCAGTGAGACTTCATTGTAGTGCAGATTTCCTTTGCAAGCTTGCTTGGTTGGCCAAAAAGGGCGTATGCGTTCTTTCCTGAATATATTCAGGAAAAAACGCATACGCACTTTTTGGCCAAGTGCATCATTGTGGACGTTCTGCCTCTTTTCCTATGCTTTACATGCAATTCCAGTCTACCTCCTGAAATCGGTTTCCTGCAATTCTGCCCCGCTTTCAAGTCCTCTTGGCAGCCTTACTTCAATATATTTTTGGACGATAGCTGTCATTTATAACTCTGCAGGTTTGTGAATTACAGTGACCCTGAGCTCCTTTCTTCAACTCGCTTTCTTTTGAGCTGGCCGCAACAGCGCAGGATTGCTTCAGGCCCTAGTGTGGTTCCGGCATGGCTCACTGAACCTTTGGTTAATTCCTCTTCCTGGTGGGACATGAGAGTTAAATTTCCCGTCCAGACACCTCCAGCTAGTCTCTCATTGGTTCTCCCTATTCCTGTTCATTTTCCGCAGAAATTGCAAACTGGGCCAAACAGGAGGTGAAAGGCACTGACTCTCCAAGTGGGGAGAGTGTTAGTAAAGCGTCTGGAATGTTGCACCCAAGTACCAGGGGACGAAAACTGAGACACATTTGAACACGTTTCCCGATCACACGGTGGATCATGCTCTGGGTTCCACATGCATGTTTTAGCTGAAGGAAGAATCCCTTAAACCTGGAGAGTTGAGACCCATGGAATGGGTACCATGCAATATGACTTCAAAGGGTCTGCATTTGCTCACCGAACCTCACCAATCCTATCACTGCTGCGTTTATGCCGCTGTATACACGCTTGATTCTCTTTCGGAGACATATAAATCCATAGGTTTTAAGATTCTTACTAGTCAGGTATATTCTTAGGCGTTTAATATGGGGTGTTGAGTCCACTTCGTTGAGAAAGGAGTAGCTCTTGTCTATTACATATTTGGCTTATGGAAAGGTATCTGTGCTAATTTCAATCTCTGGTTTTATGCAGCACCCCAACTCACCTTTCCCCTTAAGCAAGCATAAGTTGGTTTTCTACATTTGAGACCCTATTCTGTTTTGTAATTCAGTTCCTGTGTAGCCAAGTTTTCATTCCGTGTATTAGTGATATCTTATGATGTTTCTTTTTCTGTGTGACTTATTTCACTTAGAATCATCGTACCTGAATCCACTCATTATGCTGCTACTGGCCTGATGACATAGATTTCATTGCTGAGTGATATTGTATTGTACGTAAGTACCACAACTTCTTTATCCATTTTTCGCTTTCTGCGATACTGAACTTGTACCGTAAACGAGGTTCTTGTAAACAGAGCCGTCCCAAACTTTGGGGTGGCTGTGTATTTTTGATTTTAATTTCCCTAATCTATAGGACCATAAGTGGAAGTGCCCTAGGCTCTGTTGCTTTGTTTTTTAGATGTTTCAGGAAACACCATACACTTCTCCAGAGTGGCTGTTGGCAATTTACATCCCGCCCATCAGCATAAGACGGCTCCCAGTTCTCCATGGCCTGTCCTGCCTTTCTGGATTTTACACTTTTTTCAGATGGCCCTTTTGACCGGGGGGCAGTGAGACTTCATTGTAGTGCAGATTTCCTTTGCAATCTTGCTTTGTTCGCCAAAAAGGGCGTATGCGTTTTTTCCTGAATATATTCAGGAAAAAATGCATACGCCCTTTTTGGCCAAGTGCATCATTGTGGACGTTCTGCCTCTTTTCCTATGCTTTACATGCAATTCCAGTCTACCTCCTGAAATCGGTTTCCTGCAATTCTGCCCCGCTTTCAAGTCCTCTTGGCAGCCTTACTTCAATATATTTTTGGACGATAGCTGTCATTTATAACTCTGCAGGTTTGTGAATTACAGTGCCCCTGAGCTCCTTTCTTCAACTCGCTTTCTTGTGAGCTGGCCGCAACACCGCAGGATTGCGTCAGGCCCTAGTGTGGTTCCGGCATGGCTCGCTGAGCCTTTGGTTAATTCCTCTTCCTGGTGGGAAATGAGAGTTAAATTTGCCCGTCCAGACACCTCCAGCTAGTCTCTCATTGGTTCTCCCTATTCCTGTTCATTTTCCACAGAAATTGCAAACTGGGCCAAACAGGAGGTTAAAGGCACTGACTCTCCAAGTGGGGAGAGTGTTATTAAAGCGTCTGGAATGTTGCACCCGAGTACCAGGGGACGAAAACTGAGACACATTTGAACACGTTTCCCGATCACACGGTGGATAATACTCTGGGTTCCACATGCATGTTTTAGCTGAAGGAAGAATCCCTTAAACCTGGAGAGTTGAGAACCATGGAATGGGTACCATGCAATATGCCTTCAAAGGGTCTGCATTTCCTCACCGAACCTCACCAATCCTATGACTGCTGCGTTTATGCCGTTGTACACACGCTTGATTCTCTTTCGGAGACATATAAATCCATAGGTTTTAAGATTCTTACTAGTCAGGTATATTCTTAGGCGTTTAATATGGGGTGTTGAGTCCACTTCGTTGAGCAATCAGTAGCTCTTGTCTATTACATATTTAGCTTATGGAAAGGTATCTGTGCTAATTTCAATCTCTGGTTTTATGCAGCACCCCAACTCACCTTTCCTCTTATGCAAGCATAAGTTGGTTTTCTACATTTGGGACCCTATTCTGTTTTGTAATTCAGTTCCTGTGTAGCCAAGTTTACATTCCGTGTATTAGTGATATCTTATGATGTTTCTTTTTCTGTGTGACTTATTTCACTTAGAATCATCGTACCTGAATCCACTCATTATGCTGCTACTGGCCTGATGACATAGATTTCATTGCTGAGTGATATTGCATTGTACATAAGTACCGCAACTTCTTTATCCATTTTTCGCTTTCTGCGATACTGAACTTGTACCGTAAACGAGGTTCTTGTAAACAGAGCCGTCCCAAAATTTGGGGTGGCTGTGTCTTTTTGATTTTAATTTCCCTAAGCTATAGGACCATAAGTGGAAGTGCCCTAGGCTCTGTTGCTTTGTTTTTTAGATGTTTCAGGAAACACCATACACTTCTCCAGAGTGGCTGTTGGCAATTTACATCCCGCCCATCAGCATAAGAAGGCTCCGAGTTCTCCATGGCCTGTCCTGCCTTTCTTGATTTTACACTTTTTTCAGATGGCCCTTTTGACCGGGGGGCAGTGAGACTTCATTGTAGTGCAGATTTCTTTGCAAGCTTGCTTGGTTGGCCAAAAAGGGCGTATGCGTTTTTTCCTGAATATATTCAGGAAAATACGCATACACCCTTTTTGTTCAAGTGCATCATTGTGGACGTTCTGCCTCTTTTCCTATGCTTTACATGCAATTCCAGTCTACCTCCTGAAATCGGTTTCCTGCAATTCTGCCCCGCTTTCAAGTCCTCTTGGCAGCCTTACTTCAATATATTTTTGGACGATAGCTGTCATTTATAACTCTGCAGGTTTTTGAATGACAGTGCCCCTGAGCTCCTTTCTTCAACTCACTTTCTTGTGAGCTGGCCGCAACACCGCAGGATTGCTTCGGGCCCTAGTGTGGTTCCGGCATGGCTCGCTGAGCCTTTGGTTAATTCCTCTTCTTGGTGGGAAATGAGAGTTAAATTTGCCCGTCCAGACACCTCCAGCTAGTCTCTCATTGGTTCTCCCTATTCCTGTTCATTTTCCGCAGAAATTGCAAACTGGGCCAAACAGGAGGTTAAAGGCACTGACTCTCCAAGTGGGGAGAGTGTTAGTAAAGCGTCTGGAATGTTGCACCCGAGTACCAGGGGACGAAAACTGAGACACATTTGAACACGTTTCCCGATCACACGGTGGATCATACTCGGGGTTCCACATGCATGATTTGGCTGAAGGAAGAATCCCTTAAACCTGGAGAGTTGAGAACCATGGAATGGGTACCATGCAATATGACTTCAAAGGGTCTGCATTTGCTCACCGAACCTCACCAATCCTATCACTGCTGCGTTTATGCCGCTGTACACACGCTTGAATCTCTTTCGAAGACATATAAATCCATAGGTTTTAAGATTCTTACTAGTCAGGTATATTCTTAGGCGTTTAATATGGGGTGTTGAGTCCACTTCGTTGAGCAAGCAGTAGCTCTTGTCTATTACATATTTGGCTTATGGAAACGTATCTGTGCTAATTTCAATCTCTGGTTTTATGCAGCACCCCAACTCACCTTTCCCCTTAAGCAAGCATAAGTTGGTTTTCTACATTTGAGACCCTATTCTGTTTTGTAATTCAGTTCCTGTGTAGCCAAGTTTACATTCCGTGTATTAGTGATGTCTTATGATGTTTCTTTTTCTGTGTGACTTATTTCACTTAGAATCATCGTACCTGAATCCACTCATTATGCTGCTACTGGCCTGATGACATAGATTTCATTGCTGAGTGATATTGCATTGTACGTAAGTAGCACAACTTCTTTATCCATTTTTCACTTTCTGCGATATTGAACTTGTACCGTAAACGAGGTTCTTGTAAACAGAGCCGTTCCAAACTTTGGGGTGGCTGTGTCTTTTTGATTTTAATTTCCCTAAGCTATAGGACCATAAGTGGAAGTGCCCTAGGCTCTGTTGCTTTGTTTTTTAGATGTTTCAGGAAACACCATACACTTCTCCAGAGTGGCTGTTGGCAATTTACATCCCGCCCATCAGCATAAGAAGGCTCCCAGTTCTCCATGGCCTGTCCTGCCTTTCTGGATTTTACACTTTTTTCAGATGGCCCTTTTGACCGGGGGGCAGTGAGACTTCATTGTAATGCAGATTTCCTTTGCAAGCTTGCTTGGTTGGCCAAAAAGGGCGTATGCGTTTTTTCCTGAGTATATTCAGGAAAAAACGTATATGCCCTTTTTGGCCAAGTGCATCATTGTGGACGTTCTGCCTCTTTTCCTATGCTTTACATGCAATTCCAGTCTACCTCCTGAAATCGGTTTCCTGCAATTCTGCCCCGCTTTCAAATCCTCTTGGCAGCCTTACTTCAATATATTTTTGGATGATAACTGTCATTTATCACTCTGCAGGTTTGTGAATTACAGTGCCCCTGAGCTCCTTTCTTCAACTCGCTTTCTTGTGAGCTGGCCGCAACAGCGCAGGATTGCTTCAGGCGCTAGTGTGGTTCCGGCATGGCTCGCTGAGCCTTTGGTTAATTCCTCTTCCTGCTGGGAATTGAGAGTTAAATTTGCCCGTCCAGACACCTCCAGCTAGTCTCTCATTGGTTCTCTCTATTCCTGTTCCTTTTCCGCAGAAATTGCAAACTGGGCCAAACAGGAGGTTAAAAGCACTGACTCTCCAAGTGGGGAGAGTGTTAGTAAAGCATCTGGAATGTTGCACCCGAGTACCAGGGGATGAAAACTGAGACACATTTGAACAGGTTTCCCGATCACACGGTGGATCATACTCTGGGTTCCTCATGCATGTTTTAGCTGAAGGAAGAATCCCTTAAACCTGGAGAGTTGAGAACCATGGAATGGGTACCATGCAATATGACTTCAAAGGGTCTGCATTTGCTCACCGAACCTCACCAATCCTATCACTGCTGCATTTATGCCGCTGTACACTCGCTTGATTCTCTTTCGGAGACATATAAATCCATAGGTTTTAAGATTCTTACTAGTCAGTTATATTCTTAGGCGTTTAATATGGGGTGTTGAGTCCACTTCTTTGAGCAAGGAGTAGCTCTTGTCTATTACATATTTGGCTTATGGAAAGGTGTCTGTGCTAATTTCAATCTCTGGTTTTATGCAGCACCCCAACTCACCTTTCCCCTTAGCAAGCATAAGTTGGTTTTCTACATTTGAGACCCTATTCTGTTTTGTAATTCAGTTCCTGTGTAGCCAAGTTTATATTCCGTGTATTAGTGATACCTTATGATGTTTCTTTTTCTGTGTGACTTATTTCACTTAGAATCATCGTACCTGAATCCACTCATTATGCTGCTTTTGGCCTGATGACATAGATTTCATTGCTGAGTGATATTGCATTGTACGTAAGTACCACAACTTCTTTATCCATTTTTCGCTTTCTGCGATATTGAACTTGTACCGTAAACGAGGTTCTTGTAAACAGAGCCGTCCCAAACTTTGGGGTGGTTGTGTCTTTTTGATTTTAATTTCCCTAAACTATAGGACCATAAGTGGAAGTGCCTTAGGCTCTGTTACTTTGTTTTTTATATGTTTCAGGAAACACCATACACTTCTCCAGAGTGGCTGTTGGCAATTTACATCCCGCCCATCAGCCTAACTAGGCTCCCAGTACTCCATGGCCTGTCCTGCCTTTCTGGATTTTACACTATTTTCCGATGGCCCTTTTGGCAGGGGGCAGTGAGACTTCATTGTAGTGCAGATTTCCTTTGCAAGATTGCTTGGTTTGCCAAAAACGGCGCATGCGTTGTTTCCTGAATATATTCAGGAAAAAATGCATGCGCACTTTTTGGCCAAGTGCATCATTGTGGATGTTCTGCCTCTTTTCCTATGCTTTACATGCGATTCCAGTCTACCTCCTGAAATCGGTTTCCTGCAATTCTGCCCCGCTTTCAAGTCCTCTTGGCAGCCTTACTTCAATATATTTTTGGACGATAGCTGTCATTTAGAACTCTTCAGGTTTGTGAATTACAGGGCTCCTGAGCTCCTTTCTTCAACTCGCTTTCTTGTGAGCTGGCCGCAACACCGCAGGATTGCTTCAGGCCCTAGTGTGGTTCCGGCATGGCACGCTGAGCCTTTGGTTAATTCCTCTTCCTGGTGGGAAATGAGAGTTAAATTTGCCCGTCCAGACACCTCCAGCTAGTCTCTCATTGGTTCTCCCTATTCCTGTGCATTTTCCGCAGAAATTGCAAACTGGGCCAAACAGGAGGTTAAAGGCACTGACTCTCCAAGTGGGGAGAGTGTTAGTAAAGCGTCTGGAATGTTGCACCCGAGTACCAAGGGACAAAAACTAAGACACATTTGAACACGTTTCCCGATCACACGGTGGATCATACTCTGGGTTCCACATGCATGTTTTAGCTGAAGGAAGAATCCCTTAAACCTGGAGAGTTGAGAACCATGGAATGGGTACCATGTAATATGACTGCAAAGGGTATGCATTTGCTCACCGAACCTCACCAATCGTATCACTGCTACGTTTATGCCGCTGTACACACGCTTGATTCTCTTTTGGAGACATATAAATCCATAGGTTTTAAGATTCTTACTAGTCAGGTATATTCTTAGGCGTTAAATATGGGGTGTTGAGTCCACTTCGTTGAGCAAGCAGTAGCTCTTGTCTATTACATATTTGGCTTATGGAAAGGTATCTGTGCTAATTTCAATCTCTGGTTTTATGCAGCACCCCAACTCACCTTTCCCCTTAAGCAAGCATAAGTTGGTTTTCTACATTTGAGACCCTATTCTGTTTTGTAATTCAGTTCCTGTGTAGCCAAGTTTACATTCCGTGTATTAGTGATACCTTATGATGTTTCTTTTTCTGTGTGACTTATTTCACTTAGAATCATCGTACCTGAATCCACTCATTATGCTGCTACTGGCCTGATGACAGATTTCATTGCTGAGTGATATTGCATTGTACGTAAGTACCACAACTTCTTTATCAATTTTTCGCTTTCTGCGATATTGAACTTGTACCGTAAACGAGGTTCTTGTAAACAGAGCCGTCCCAAACTTTGGGGTGGTTGTGTCTTTTTGATTTTAATTTCCCTAATCTATAGGACCATAAGTGGAAGTGCCTTAGGCTCTGTTACTTTGTTTTTTAGATGTTTCAGGAAACACCATACACTTCTCCAGAGTGGCAGTTGGCAATTTACATCCCGCCCATCAGCATAAGAAGGCTCCCAGTTCTCCATGGCCTGTCCTGCCTTTCTGGATTTTACACTTTTTTCAGATGGCCCTTTTGACCAGGTGGCAGTGAGACTTCATTGTAGTGCAGATTTCTTTGCAAGCTTGCTTGGTTGGCCAAAAAGGGCGTATGCGTTTTTTCCTGAACATATTCAGGAAAAAACGCATACGCCCTTTTTGGCCAAGTGCATCATTGTGGACGTTCTGCCTCTTTTCCTATGCTTTACATGCAATTCCAGTCTACCTCCTGAAATCGGTTACCTGCAATTCTGCCCCGCTTTCAAGTCCTCTTGGCAGCCTTACTTCAATATATTTTTGGACGATAGCTGTCATTTATAACTCTGCAGGTTTGTGAATTACAGGGCCCCTGAGCTCCTTTCTTCAACTCGCTTTCTTGTGAGCTGGCCGCAACACCGCAGGGTTGCTTCAGGCCCTAGTGTGGTTCTGGCATGGCTCGCTGAGCCTTTGGTTAATTCCTCTTCCTGGTGGGAAATGAGAGTTAAATTTGCCCGTCCAGACACCTCCAGCTAGTCTCTCATTGGTTCTCCCTATTCCTGTTCATTTTCCGCAGAAATTGCAAACTGGGCCAAACAGGAGGTTAAAGGCACTGACTCTCCAAGTAGGGAGAGTGTTCGTAAAGCGTCTGGAATGTTGCACCCGAGTACCAGGGGACGAAAACTGAGACACATTTGAACACGTTTCCCGATCACACGGTGGATCATACCCTGGGTTCCACATGCATGTTTTAGCTGAAGGAAGAATCCCTTAAACCTGGAGAGTTGAGAACCATGGAATGGGTACCATGCAATATGACTTCAAAGGGTCTGCATTTGCTCACCGAACCTCACCAATCCTATCACTGCTGCGATTATGCTGCTGTACACACGCTTGATTCTCTTTCAGAGACATATAAATCCATAGGTTTTAAGATTCTTACTAGTCAGGTATATTCTTAGGCGTTTAATATGGGGTGTTGAGTCCACTTCGTTGAGCAAGGAGTAGCTCTTGTCTATTACATATTTGGCTTATGGAAAGGTATCTGTGCTAATTTCAATCTCTGGTTTTATGCAGCACCCCAACTCACTTTTCCCCTTAAGCAAGCATAAGTTGGTTTTCTACATTTGAGACCCTATTCTGTTTTGTAATTCAGTTCCTGTGTAGCCAAGTTTACATTCCGTGTATTAGTGATACCTTATGATGTTTCTTTTTCTGTGTGACTTATTTCACTTAGAATCATCGTACCTGAATCCACTCATTATGCTGCTACTGGCCTGATGACATAGATTTCATTGCTGAGTGATATTGCATTGTACGTAAGTACCGCAACTTGTTTATCCATTTTTCGCTTTCTGCGATATTGAACTTGTACCGTAAACGAGGTTCTTGTAAACAGAGCCGTCCCAAAATTTGGGGTGGCTGTGTCTTTTTGATTTTAATTTCCCTAAGCTATAGGACCATAAGTGGAAGTGCCCTAGGCTCTGTTGCTTTGTTTTTTAGATGTTTCAGGAAACACCATACACTTCTCCGGAGTGGCTGTTGGCAATTTACATCCCGCCCATCAGCATAAGAAGGCTCCCAGTTCTCCATGGCCTGTCCTGCCTTTCTGGATTTTACACTTTTTTCAGATGGCCCTTTTGACCAGGGGGCAGTGAGACTTCATTGTAGTGCAGATTTCTTTGCAAGCTTGCTTGGTTGGCCAAAAAGGGCGTATGCATTTTTTCCTGAATATATTCAGGAAAATACGCATACACACTTTTTGTTCAAGTTCATCATTGTGGACGTTCTGCCTCTTTTCCTATGCTTTACATGCAATTCCAGTCTACCTCCTGAAATCGGTTTCCTGCAATTCTGCCCCGCTTTCAAGTCCTCTTGGCAGCCTTACTTCAATATATTTTTGGACGATAGCTGTCATTTATAACTCTGCAGGTTTGTGAATTACAGGGCCCCTGAGCTCCTTTCTTCAACTCGCTTTCTTGTGAGCTGGCCGCAACACCGCAGGATTGCTTCAGGCCCTAGTGTGGTTCCGGCATGGCTCGCTGAGCCTTTGGTTAATTCCTCTTCCTGGTGGGAAATGAGAGTTAAATTTGCCTGTCCAGACACCTCCAGCTAGTCTCTCATTGGTTCTCCCTATTCCTGTTCATTTTCCGCAGAAATTGCAAACTGGGCCAAACAGGAGGTTAAAGGCACTGACTCTCCAAGTGGGGAGAGTGTTAGTAAAGCGTCTGGAATGTTGCACCCGAGTACCAGGGGACGAAAACTGAGACACATTTGAACACGTTTCCCGATCACACGGTGGATCATACTCTGGGTTCCACATGCATGTTTTAGCTGAAGGAAGAATCCCTTAAACCTGGAGAGTTGAGAACCATGGAATGGGTACCATGCAATATGACTTCAAAGGGTCTGCATTTGCTCACCGAACCTCACCAATCCTATCACTGCTGCGTTTATGCCGCTGTACACACGCTTGATTCTCTTTCGGAGACATATAAATCCATAGGTTTTAAGATTCTTACTAGTCAGGTATATTCTTAGGCGTTTAATATGGGGTGTTGAGTCCACTTCGTTGAGCAAGCAGTAGCTCTTGTCTATTACATATTTGGCTTATGGAAAGGTATCTGTACTAATTTCAATCTCTGGTTTTATGTAGCACCCCAACTCACCTTTCCCCTTAAGCAAGCATAAGTTAGTTTTGTACATTTGAGACCCTATTCTGTTTTGTAATTCAGTTCCTGTGTAGCCAAGTTTACATTCCGTGTATTAGTGATACCTTATGATGTTTCTTTTTCTGTGTGACTTATTTCACTTAGAATCATCGTACCTGAATCCACTCATTATGCTGCTACTGGCCTGGTGACATAGATTTCATTGCTGAGTGATATTGCATTGTACGTAAGTACCGCAACTTCTTTATCCATTTTTCGCTTTCTGCGATATTGAACTTGTACCGTAAACGAGGTTCTTGTAAACAGAGCTGTCCCAAAATTTGAGGTGGCTGTGTCTTTTTGATTTTAATTTCCCTAAGCTATAGGACAATAAGTGGAAGTGCCCTAGGCTCTGTTGCTTTGTTTTTTAGATGTTTCAGGAAACACCATACACTTCTCCAGAGTGGCTGTTGGCAATTTACATCCCGCCCATCAGCATAAAAGGCTCCGAGTTCTCCATGGCCTGTCCTGCCTTTCTTGATTTTACACTTTTTTCAGATGGCCCTTTTGACCGGGGGGCAGTGAGACTTCATTGTAGTGCAGATTTGTTTGCAAGCTTGCTTGGTTGGCCAAAAAGGGCGTATGCGTTTTTTTCCTGAATATATTCAGGAAAATACGCATATGCCCTTTTTGTTCAAGTGCATCATTGTGGACGTTCTGCCTCTTTTCCTATGCTTTACATGCAATTCCAGTCTACCTCCTGAAATCGGTTTCCTGCAATTCTGCCCCGCTTTCAAGTCCTCTTGGCAGCCTTACTTCAATATATTTTTGGACGATAGCTGTCATTTATAACTCTGCAGGTTTGTTTATTACAGGGTCCCTGAGCTCCTTTCTTGAACTCGCTTTCTTGTGAGCTGGCCGCAACACCGCAGGATTGCTTCAGGCCCTAGTGTGGTTCCGGCATGGCTCGCTGAGCCTTTGGTTAATTCCTCTTCCTGGTGGGAAACGAGAGTTAAATTTGCCCGTCCAGACACCTCCAGCTAGTCTCTCATTGGTTCTCCCTATTCCTGTTCATTTTCCGCAGAAATTGCAAACTGGGCCAAACAGGAGGTTAAAGGCACTGACTCTCCAAGTGGGGAGAGTGTTAGTAAAGCGTCTGGAATGTTGCACCCGAGTACCAGGGAACGAAAACTGAGACACATTTGAACACGTTTCCCGATCAAACGGTGGATTATACTCTGGGTTCCACATGCATGTTTTAGCTGAAGGAAGAATCCCTTAAACCTGGAGAGTTGAGAACCATGGAATGGGTACCATGCAATATGACTTCAAAGGGTCTGCATTTGCTCACCGAACCTCACCAATCCTATCACTTCTGCGTTTATGCCGCTGTACACACGCTTGATTCTCTTTCGGAGACATATAAATCCATAGGTTTTAAGATTCTTACTAGTCAGGTATATTCTTAGGCGTTTAATATGGGGTGTTGAGTCCACTTCGTTGAGAAAGGAGTAGCTCTTGTCTATTATATATTTGGCTTATGGAAAGGTATCTGTGCTAATTTCAATCTCTGGTTATATGCAGCACCCCAACTCACCATTCCCCTTAAGCAAGCATAAGTTGGTTTTCAACATTTGAGACCCTATTCTGTTTTGTAATTCAGTTCCTGTGTAGCCAAGTTTACATTCCGTGTATTAGTGATACCTTATGATGTTTCTGTTTCTGTGTGACTTATTTCACTTAGAATCATCGTACCTGAATCCACTCATTATGCTGCTACTGGCCTGATGACATAGATTTCATTGCTGAGTGATATTGCATTGTACTTAATACCGCAACTTCTTTATCCATTTTTCGCTTTCTGCGATATTGAACTTGTACCGTAAACGAGGTTCTTGTAAACAGAGCCGTCCCAAAATTTGGGGTGGCTGTGTCTTTTTGATTTTAATTTCCCTAAGCTATAGGACCATAAGTGGAAGTGCCCTACGCTCTGTTGCTTTGTTTTTTAGATGTTTCAGGAAACACCATACACTTCTCCGGAGTGGCTGTTGGCAATTTACATCCCGCCCATCAGCATAAGAAGGCTCCCAGTTCTCCATGGCCTGTCCTGCCTTTCTGGATTTTACACTTTTTTCAGATGGCCCTTTTGACCGGGGGGCAGTGAGACTTCATTGTAGTGCAGATTTCTTTGCAAGCTTGCTTGGTTGGCCAAAAAGGGCATATGCGTTTTTTCCTGAATATATTCAGGAAAAACGCATACACCCTTTTTGTTCAAGTGCATCATTGTGGACGTTCTGCCTCTTTTCCTATGCTTTACATGCAATTCCAGTCTACCTCCTGAAATCGGTTTCCTGCAATTCTGCCCTGCTTTCAAGTCCTCTTGGCAGCCTTACTTCAATATATTTTTGGACGATAGCTGTCATTTATAACTCTGCAGGTTTGAGAATTACAGGGCCCCTGAGCTCCTTTCTTCAACTCGCTTTCTTGTGAGCTGGCCGCAACACCGCAGGATTGCTTCAGGCCCTAGTGTGGTTCCGGCATGGCTCGCTGAGCCTTTGGTTAATTCCTCTTCCTGGTGGGAAATGAGAGTTAAATTTGCCCGTCCAGACACCTCCAGCTAGTCTCTCATTGGTTTTCCCTATTCCTGTGCATTTTCCGCAGAAATTGCAAACTGGGCCAAACAGGAGGTTAAAGGCACTGACTCTCCAAGTGGGGAGAGTGTTAGTAAAGCGTCTGGAATGTTGCACCCGAGTACCAGGGGACGAAAACTGAGACATATTTGAACACGTTTCCCGATCACACGGTGGATCATACTCTGGGTTCCACATGCATGTTTTAGCTGAAGGAAGAATCCCTTAAACCTGGAGAGTTGAGAACCATGGAATGGGTACCATGCAATATGACTTCAAAGGGTCTGCATTTGCTCACCGAACCTCACCAATCCTATCACTGCTGCGTTCATGCCGCTGTACACACGCTTGATTCTCTTTCGGAGACATATAAATCCATAGGTTTTAAGATTCTTACTAGTCAGGTATATTGTTAGGCGT
Organism: Pseudorca crassidens; assembly: GCF_039906515.1. NCBI lineage: Eukaryota > Metazoa > Chordata > Mammalia > Artiodactyla > Delphinidae > Pseudorca > Pseudorca crassidens. The sequence goes on from NW_027136301.1 coordinate 501,627, forward strand.
TTAATATGGGGTGTTGAGTCCACTTCGTTGAGCAAGCAGTAGCTCTTGTCTATTACATATTTGGCTTATGGAAAGGTATCTGTGCTAATTTCAATCTCTGGTTTTATGCAGCACCCCAAATCACCTTTCCCCTTAAGCAAGCATAAGTTGGTTTTCTACATTTGAGACCCTATTCTGTTTTGTAATTCAGTTCCTGTGTAGCCAAGTTTACATTCCGTGTATTAGTGATACCTTATGATGTTTCTTTTTCTGTGTGACTTATTTCACTTAGAATCATCGTACCTGAATCCACTCATTATGCTGCTACTGGCCTGATGACATAGATTTCATTGCTGAGTGATATTGCATTGTACGTAAGTACCACAACTTCTTTATCCATTTTTCGCTTTCTGCGATATTGAACTTGTACCGTAAACGAGGTTCTTGTAAACAGAGCCGTCCCAAAATTTGGGGTGGCTGTGTCTTTTTGATTTTAATTTCCCTAAGCTATAGGACCATAAGTGGAAGTGCCCTAGGCTCTGTTGCTTTGTTTTTTAGATGTTTCAGGAAACACCATACACTTCTCCAGAGTGGCTGTTGGCAATTTACATCCCGCCCATCAGCATAAGAAGGCTCCCAGTTCTCCATGGCCTGTCCTGCCTTTCTGGATTTTACACTTTTTTCAGATGGCCCTTTTGACCGGGGGGCCGTGAGACTTCATTGTAGTGCAGATTTCTTTGCAAGCTTGCTTGGTTGGCCAAAAAGGGCGTATGCGTTTTTTCCTGAATATATTCAGGAAAATACGCATACGCCCTTTTTGTTCAAGTGCATCATTGTGGACGTTCTGCCTCTTTTCCTATGCTTTACATGCAATTCCAGTCTACCTCCTGAAATCGGTTTCCTGCAATTCTGCCCCGCTTTCAAGTCCTCTTGGCAGCCTTACTTCAATATATTTTTGGACGATAGCTGTCATTTATAACCCTGCAGTTTTGTGAATTACAGGGCCCCTGAGCTCCTTTCTTCAACTCACTTTCTTGTGAGCTGGCCGCAACACCGCAGGATTGCTTCAGGCCCTAGTGTGGTTCCGGCATGGCTCGCTGAGCCTTTGGTTAATTCCTCTTCCTGGTGGGAAATGAGAGTTAAATTTGCCCGTCCAGACACCTCCAGCTAGTCTCTCATTGGTTTTCCCTATTCCTGTGCATTTTCCGCAGAAATTGCAAACTGGGCCAAACAGGAGGTTAAAGGCACTGACTCTCCAAGTGGGGAGAGTGTTAGTAAAGCGTCTGGAATGTTGCACCCGAGTACCAGGGGACGAAAACTGAGACACATTTGAACACGTTTCCCGATCACACGGTGGATCATACTCTGGGTTCCACATGCATGTTTTAGCTGAAGGAAGAATCCCTTAAACCTGGAGAGTTGAGAACCATAGAATGGGTACCATGCAGTATGACTTCAAAGGGTCTGCATTGGCTCACCGAACCTCACCAATCCTATCACTGCTGCGTTTATGCCGCTGTACACAGGCTTGATTCTCTTTCGGAGACATATAAATCCATAGGTTTTAAGATTCTTACTAGTCAGGTATATTCTTAGGCGTTTAATATGGGGTGTTGAGTCCACTTCGTTGAGAAAGGAGTAGCTCTTGTCTATTACATATTTGGCTTATGGAAAGGTATCTGTGCTAATTTCAATCTCTGGTTATATGCAGCACCCCAACTCACCTTTCCCCTTAAGCAAGCATTAGTTGGTTTTCTACATTTGAGACCCTATTCTGTTTTGTAATTCAGTTCCTGTGTAGCCAAGTTTACATTCCGTGTATTAGTGATACCTTATGATGTTTCTGTTTCTGTGTGACTTATTTCACTTAGAATCATCGTACCTGAATCCACTCATTATGCTGCTACTGGCCTGATGGCATAGATTTCATTGCTGAGTGATATTGCATTGTACGTAAGTACCGCAACTTCTTTATCCATTTTTCGCTTTCTGCGATATTGAACTTGTACCGTAAACGAGGTTCTTGTAAACAGAGCCGTCCCAAAATTTGGGGTGGCTGTGTCTTTTTGATTTTAATTTCCCTAAGCTATAGGACCATAAATGGAAGTGCCCTAGGCTCTGTTGCTTTGTTTTTTAGATGTTTCAGGAAACACCATACACTTCTCCAGAGTGGCTGTTGGCAATTTACATCCCGCCCATCAGCATAAGAAGGCTCCCAGTTCTCCATGGCCTGTCCTGTCTTTCTGGATTTTACACTTTTTACAGATGGCCCTTTTGACCGGGGGGCTGTGAGACTTCATTGTAGTGCAGATTTCTTTGCAAGCTTGCTTGGTTGGCCAAAAAGGGCGTATGCGTTTTTTCCTGAATATATTCAGGAAAAAACGCATACACCCTTTTTGTTCAAGTGCATCATTGTGGACGTTCTGCCTCTTTTCCTATGCTTTACATGCAATTCCAGTCTACCTCCTGAAATCGGTTTCCTACAATTCTGCCCCGCTTTCAAGTCCTCTTGGCAGCCTTACTTCAATATATTTTTGGACGATAGCTGTCATTTATAACCCTGCAGGTTTGTGAATTACAGGGCCCCTGAGCTCCTTTCTTCAACTCGCTTTCTTGTGAGCTGGCCGAAACACCGCTGGATTGCTTCAGGCCCTAGTGTGGTTCCGGCATGGCTCGCTGAGCCTTTGGTTAATTCCTCTTCCTGGTGGAAACGAGAGTTAAATTTGCCCGTCCAGACACCTCCAGCTAGTCTCTCATTGGTTCTCCCTATTCCTGTTCATTTTCCGCAGAAATTGCAAACTGGGCCAAACAGGAGGTTAAAGGCACTGACTCTCCAAGTGGGGAGAGTGTTAGTAAAGCGTCTGGAATGTTGCACCCGAGTACCAGGGGACGAAAACTGAGACACATTTGAACACGTTTCCCGATCACACGGTGGATCATACTCTGGGTTCCACATGCATGTTTTAGCTGAAGGAAGAATCCCTTAAACCTGGAGAGTTGAGAACCATGGAATGGGTACCATGCAATATGACTTCAAAGGGTCTGCATTTGCTCACCGAACCTCACCAATCCTATCACTGCTGCGTTTATGCCGCTGTACACACGCTTGATTCTCTTTCGGAGACATATAAATCCATAGGTTTTAAGATTCTTACTAGTCAGGTATATTCTTAGGCGTTTAATATGGGGTGTTGAGTCCACTTCGTTGAGCAAGCAGTAGCTCTTGTCTATTACATATTTGGCTTATGGAAAGGTATCTGTGCTAATTTCAATCTCTGGTTTTATGCAGCACCCCAACTCACCTTTCCCCTTAAGCAAGCATAAGTTGGTTTTCTACATTTGAGACCCTATTCTGTTTTGTAATTCAGTTCCTGTGTAGCCAAGTTTACATTCCGTGTATTAGTGATACCTTATGATGTTTCTTTTTCTGTGTGACTTATTTCACTTAGAATCATCGTACCTGAATCCACTCATTATGCTGCTACTGGCCTGATGACATAGATTTCATTGCTGAGTGATATTGCATTGTACGTAAGTACCGCAACTTCTTTATCCATTTTTCGCTTTCTGCGATATTGAACTTGTACCGTAAACGAGGTTCTTGTAAACAGAGCCGTCCCAAAATTTGGGGTGGCTGTGTCTTTTTGATTTTAATTTCCCTAAGCTATAGGACCATAAGTGGAAGTGCCCTAGGCTCTGTTGCTTTGTTTTTTAGATGTTTCAGGAAACACCATACACTTCTCCAGAGTGGCTGTTGGCAATTTACATCCCGCCCATCAGCATAAGAAGGCTCCCAGTTCTCCATGGCCTGTCCTGCCTTTCTGGATTTTACACTTTTTTCAGATGGCCCTTTTGACCGGGGGGCCGTGAGACTTCATTGTAGTGCAGATTTCTTTGCAAGCTTGCTTGGTTGGCCAAAAAGGGCGTATGCGTTTTTTCCTGAATATATTCAGGAAAATACGCATACGCCCTTTTTGTTCAAGTGCATCATTGTGGACGTTCTGCCTCTTTTCCTATGCTTTACATGCAATTCCAGTCTACCTCCTGAAATCGGTTTCCTGCAATTCTGCCCCGCTTTCAAGTCCTCTTGGCAGCCTTACTTCAATATATTTTTGGACGATAGCTGTCATTTATAACCCTGCAGTTTTGTGAATTACAGGGCCCCTGAGCTCCTTTCTTCAACTCACTTTCTTGTGAGCTGGCCGCAACACCGCAGGATTGCTTCAGGCCCTAGTGTGGTTCCGGCATGGCTCGCTGAGCCTTTGGTTAATTCCTCTTCCTGGTGGGAAATGAGAGTTAAATTTGCCCGTCCAGACACCTCCAGCTAGTCTCTCATTGGTTCTCCCTATTCCTGTGCATTTTCCGCAGAAATTGCAAACTGGGCCAAACAGGAGGTTAAAGGCACTGACTCTCCAAGTGGGGAGAGTGTTAGTAAAGCGTCTGGAATGTTGCACCCGAGTACCAGGGGACGAAAACTGAGACACATTTGAACACGTTTCCCGATCACACGGTGGATCATACTCTGGGTTCCACATGCATGTTTTAGCTGAAGGAAGAATCCCTTAAACCTGGAGAGTTGAGAACCATAGAATGGGTACCATGCAGTATGACTTCAAAGGGTCTGCATTGGCTCACCGAACCTCACCAATCCTATCACTGCTGCGTTTATGCCGCTGTACACAGGCTTGATTCTCTTTCGGAGACATATAAATCCATAGGTTTTAAGATTCTTACTAGTCAGGTATATTCTTAGGCGTTTAATATGGGGTGTTGAGTCCACTTCGTTGAGAAAGGAGTAGCTCTTGTCTATTACATATTTGGCTTATGGAAAGGTATCTGTGCTAATTTCAATCTCTGGTTATATGCAGCACCCCAACTCACCTTTCCCCTTAAGCAAGCATTAGTTGGTTTTCTACATTTGAGACCCTATTCTGTTTTGTAATTCAGTTCCTGTGTAGCCAAGTTTACATTCCGTGTATTAGTGATACCTTATGATGTTTCTGTTTCTGTGTGACTTATTTCACTTAGAATCATCGTACCTGAATCCACTCATTATGCTGCTACTGGCCTGATGGCATAGATTTCATTGCTGAGTGATATTGCATTGTACGTAAGTACCGCAACTTCTTTATCCATTTTTCGCTTTCTGCGATATTGAACTTGTACCGTAAACGAGGTTCTTGTAAACAGAGCCGTCCCAAAATTTGGGGTGGCTGTGTCTTTTTGATTTTAATTTCCCTAAGCTATAGGACCATAAATGGAAGTGCCCTAGGCTCTGTTGCTTTGTTTTTTAGATGTTTCAGGAAACACCATACACTTCTCCAGAGTGGCTGTTGGCAATTTACATCCCGCCCATCAGCATAAGAAGGCTCCCAGTTCTCCATGGCCTGTCCTGTCTTTCTGGATTTTACACTTTTTACAGATGACCCTTTTGACCGGGGGGCTGTGAGACTTCATTGTAGTGCAGATTTCTTTGCAAGCTTGCTTGGTTGGCCAAAAAGGGCGTATGCGTTTTTTCCTGAATATATTCAGGAAAAAACGCATACACCCTTTTTGTTCAAGTGCATCATTGTGGACGTTCTGCCTCTTTTCCTATGCTTTACATGCAATTCCAGTCTACCTCCTGAAATCGGTTTCCTGCAATTCTGCCCCGCTTTCAAGTCCTCTTGGCAGCCTTACTTCAATATATTTTTGGACGATAGCTGTCATTTATAACCCTGCAGGTTTGTGAATTACAGGGCCCCTGAGCTCCTTTCTTCAACTCGCTTTCTTGTGAGCTGGCCGCAACACCGCTGGATTGCTTCAGGCCCTAGTGTGGTTCCGGCATGGCTCGCTGAGCCTTTGGTTAATTCCTCTTCCTGGTGGAAACGAGAGTTAAATTTGCCCGTCCAGACACCTCCAGCTAGTCTCTCATTGGTTCTCCCTATTCCTGTTCATTTTCCGCAGAAATTGCAAACTGGGCCAAACAGGAGGTTAAAGGCACTGACTCTCCAAGTGGGGAGAGTGTTAGTAAAGCGTCTGGAATGTTGCACCCGAGTACCAGGGGACGAAAACTGAGACACATTTGAACACGTTTCCCGATCACACGGTGGATCATACTCTGGGTTCCACATGCATGTTTTAGCTGAAGGAAGAATCCCTTAAACCTGGAGAGTTGAGAACCATGGAATGGGTACCATGCAATATGACTTCAAAGGGTCTGCATTTGCTCACCGAACCTCACCAATCCTATCACTGCTGCGTTTATGCCGCTGTACACACGCTTGATTCTCTTTCGGAGACATATAAATCCATAGGTTTTAAGATTCTTACTAGTCAGGTATATTCTTAGGCGTTTAATATGGGGTGTTGAGTCCACTTCGTTGAGCAAGCAGTAGCTCTTGTCTATTACATATTTGGCTTATGGAAAGGTATCTGTGCTAATTTCAATCTCTGGTTTTATGCAGCACCCCAACTCACCTTTCCCCTTAAGCAAGCATAAGTTGGTTTTCTACATTTGAGACCCTATTCTGTTTTGTAATTCAGTTCCTGTGTAGCCAAGTTTACATTCCGTGTATTAGTGATACCTTATGATGTTTCTTTTTCTGTGTGACTTATTTCACTTAGAATCATCGTACCTGAATCCACTCATTATGCTGCTACTGGCCTGATGACATAGATTTCATTGCTGAGTGATATTGCATTGTACGTAAGTACCGCAACTTCTTTATCCATTTTTCGCTTTCTGCGATATTGAACTTGTACCGTAAACGAGGTTCTTGTAAACAGAGCTGTCCCAAAATTTGGGGTGGCTGTGTCTTTTTGATTTTAATTTCCCTAAGCTATAGGACCATAAGTGGAAGTGCCCTAGGCTCTGTTGCTTTGTTTTTTAGATGTTTCAGGAAACACCATACACTTCTCCGGAGTGGCTGTTGGCAATTTACATCCCGCCCATCAGCATAAGAAGGCTCCCAGTTCTCCATGGCCTGTCCTGCCTTTCTGGATTTTACACTTTTTTCAGATGGCCCTTTTGACCGGGGGGCAGTGAGACTTCATTGTAGTGCAGATTTCTTTGCAAGCTTGCTTGGTTGGCCAAAAAGGGCATATGCGTTTTTTCCTGAATATATTCAGGAAAATACGCATACGCCCTTTTTGTTCAAGTTCATCATTGTGGACGTTCTGCCTCTTTTCCTATGCTTTACATGCAATTCCAGTATACCTCCTGAAATAGGTTTCCTGCAATTCTGCCCCGCTTTCAAGTCCTCTTGGCAGCCTTACTTCAATATATTTTTGGACGATAGCTGTCATTTATAACTCTGCAGGTTTGTGAATTACAGGGCCCCTGAGCTCCTTTCTTCAACTCGCTTTCTTGTGAGCTGGCCGCAACACCGCAGGATTGCTTCAGGCCCTAGTGTGGTTCCGGCATGGCTCGCTGAGCCTTTGGTTAATTCCTCTTCCTGGTGGAAACGAGAGTTAAATTTGCCCGTCCAGACACCTCCAGCTAGTCTCTCATTGGTTCTCCCTATTCCTGTTCATTTTCCGCAGAAATTGCAAACTGGGCCAAACAGGAGGTTAAAGGCACTGACTCTCCAAGTGGGGGAGAGTGTTAGTAAAGCGTCTGGAATGTTGCACCCGAGTACCAGGGGACGAAAACTGAGACAGATTTGAACATGTTTCCCGATCACACGGTGGATCATACTCTGGGTTCCACATGCATGTTTTAGCTGAAGGAAGAATCCCTTAAACCTGGAGAGTTGAGAACCATGGAATGGGTACCATGCAATATGACTTCAAAGGGTCTGCATTTGCTCACCGAACCTCACCAATCCTATCACTGCTGCGTTTATGCCGCTGTACACACGCTTGATTCTCTTTCGGAGACATATAAATCCATAGGTTTTAAGATTCTTACTAGTCAGGTATATTCTTAGGCGTTTAATATGGGGTGTTGAGTCCACTTCGTTGAGCAAGCAGTAGCTCTTGTCTATTACATATTTGGCTTATGGAAAGGTATCTGTACTAATTTCAATCTCTGGTTTTATGCAGCACCCCAACTCACCTTTCCCCTTAAGCAAGCATAAGTTGGTTTTGTACATTTGAGACACTATTCTGTTTTGTAATTCAGTTCCTGTGTAGCCAAGTTTACATTCCGTGTATTAGTGATACCTTATGATGTTTCTTTTTCTGTGTGACTTATTTCACTTAGAATCATCGTACCTGAATCCACTCATTATGCTGCTACTGGCCTGATGACATAGATTTCATTGCTGAGTGATATTGCACTGTACGTAAGTACCGCAACTTCTTTATCCATTTTTCGCTTTCTGCGATATTGAACTTGTACCGTAAACGAGGTTCTTGTAAACAGAGCCGTCCCAAAATTTGGGGTGGCTGTGTCTTTTTGATTTTAATTTCCCTAAGCTATAGGACCATAAGTGGAAGTGCCCTAGGCTCTGTTGCTTTGTTTTTTAGATGTTTCAGGAAACACCTTACACTTCTCCAGAGTGGCTGTTGCCAATTTACATCCCACCCATCAGCATAAGAAGGCTCCCAGTTCTCCATGGCCTGTCCTGTCTTTCTGGATTTTACACTTTTTTCAGATGGCCCTTTTGCCCGTGGGGCCGTGAGACTTCATTGTAGTGCAGATTTCTTTGCAAGCTTGCTTGGTTGGCCAAAAAGGGCGTATGCGTTTTTTCCTGAATATATTCAGGAAAAACGCATACGCCCTTTTTGTTCAAGTGCATCATTGTGGACGTTCTGCCTCTTTTCCTATGCTTTACATGCAATTCCAGTCTACCTCCTGAAATCGGTTTCCTGCAATTCTGCCCCGCTTTCAAGTCCTCTTGGCAGCCTTACTTCAATATATTTTTGGACGATAGCTGTCATTTATAACTCTGCAGGTTTGTTTATTACAGGGTCCCTGAGCTCCTTTCTTGAACTCGCTTTCTTGTGAGCTGCCCGCAACACCGCAGGATTGCTTCAGGCCCTAGTGTGGTTCCGGCATGGCTCGCTGAGCCTTTGGTTAATTCCTCTTCCTGGTGGGAAACGAGAGTTAAATTTGCCCGTCCAGACACCTCCAGCTAGTCTCTCATTGGTTCTCCCTATTCCTGTTCATTTTCCGCAGAAATTGCAAGCTGGGCCAAACAGGAGGTTAAAGGCACTGACTCTCCAAGTGGGGAGAGTGTTAGTAAAGCGTCTGGAATGTTGCACCCGAGTACCAGGGGAGGAAAACTGAGACACATTTGAACACGTTTCCCGATCACACGGTGGATTATACTCTGGGTTCCACATGCATGTTTTAGCTGAAGGAAGAATCCCTTAAACCTGGAGAGTTGAGAACCATGGAATGGGTACCATGCAATATGACTTCAAAGGGTCTGCATTTGCTCACCGAACCTCACCATTCCTATCACTGCTGCGTTTATGCCGCTGTACACACGCTTGATTCTCTTTCGGAGACATATAAATCCATAGGTTTTAAGATTCTTACTAGTCAGGTATATTCTTAGGCGTTTAATATGGGGTGTTGAGTCCACTTCGTTGAGAAAGGAGTAGCTCTTGTCTATTATATATTTGGCTTATGGAAAGGTATCTGTGCTAATTTCAATCTCTGGTTATATGCAGCACCCCAACTCACCTTTCCCCTTAAGCAAGCATAAGTTGGTTTTCAACATTTGAGACCCTATTCTGTTTTGTAATTCAGTTCCTGTGTAGCCAAGTTTACATTCCGTGTATTAGTGATATCTTATGATGTTTCTTTTTCTGTGTGACTTATTTCACTTAGAATCATCGTACCTGAATCCACTCATTATGCTGCTACTGGCCTGATGACATAGATTTCATTGCTGAGTGATATTGCATTGTACGTAAGTACCGCAACTTCTTTATCCATTTTTCGCTTTCTGCGATATTGAACTTGTACCGTAAACGAGGTTCTTGTAAACAGAGCCGTCCCAAAATTTGGGGTGGCTGTGTCTTTTTGATTTTAATTTCCCTAAGCTATAGGACCATAAGTGGATGTGCCCTACGCTCTGTTGCTTTGTTTTTTAGATGTTTCAGGAAACACCATACACTTCTCCGGAGTGGCTGTTGGCAATTTACATCCCGCCCATCAGCATAAGAAGGCTCCCAGTTCTCCATGGCCTGTCCTGCCTTTCTGGATTTTACACTTTTTTCAGATGGCCCTTTTGACCGGGGGGCAGTGAGACTTCATTGTAGTGCAGATTTCTTTGCAAGCTTGCTTGGTTGGCCAAAAAGGGCATATGCGTTTTTTCCTGAATATATTCAGGAAAAACGCATACGCCCTTTTTGTTCAAGTGCATCATTGTGGACGTTCTGCCTCTTTTCCTATGCTTTACATGCAATTCCAGTCTACCTCCTGAAATCGGTTTCCTGCAATTCTGCCCTGCTTTCAAGTCCTCTTGGCAGCCTTACTTCAATATATTTTTGGACGATAGCTGTCATTTATAACTCTGCAGGTTTGAGAATTACAGGGCCCCTGAGCTCCTTTCTTCAACTCGCTTTCTTGTGAGCTGGCCGCAACACCGCAGGATTGCTTCAGGCCCTAGTGTGGTTCCGGCATGGCTCGCTGAGCCTTTGGTTAATTCCTCTTCCTGGTGGGAAATGAGAGTTAAATTTGCCCGTCCAGACACCTCCAGCTAGTCTCTCATTGGTTCTCCCTATTCCTGTGCATTTTCCGCAGAATTTGCAAACTGGGCCAAACAGGAGGTTAAAGGCACTGACTCTCCAAGTGGGGAGAGTGTTAGTAAAGCGTCTGGAATGTTGCACCCGAGTACCAGGGGACGAAAACTGAGACATATTTGAACACGTTTCCCGATCACACGGTGGATCATACTCTGGGTTCCACATGCATGTTTTAGCTGAAGGAAGAATCCCTTAAACCTGGAGAGTTGAGAACCATGGAATGGGTACCATGCAATATGACTTCAAAGGGTCTGCATTTGCTCACCGAACCTCACCAATCCTATCACTGCTGCGTTTATGCCGCTGTACACATGCTTGATTCTCTTTCGGAGACATATAAATCCATAGGTTTTAAGATTCTTACTAGTCAGGTATATTCTTAGGCGTTTAATATGGGGTGTTGAGTCCACTTCGTTGAGAAAGGAGTAGCTCTTGTCTATTACATATTTGGCTTATGGAAAGGTATCTGTGCTAATTTCAATCTCTGGTTATATGCAGCACCCCAACTCACCTTTCCCCTTAAGCAAGCATAAGTTGGTTTTCTACATTTGAGACCCTATTCTGTTTTGTAATTCAGTTCCTGTGTAGCCAAGTTTACATTCCGTGTATTAGTGATACCTTATGATGTTTCTGTTTCTGTGTGACTTATTTCACTTAGAATCATCGTACCTGAATCCACTCATTATGCTGCTACTGGCCTGATGGCATAGATTTCATTGCTGAGTGATATTGCATTGTACGTAAGTACCGCAACTTCTTTATCCATTTTTCGCTTTCTGCGATATTGAACTTGTACCGTAAACGAGGTTCTTGTAAACAGAGCCGTCCCAAAATTTGGGGTGGCTGTGTCTTTTTGATTTTAATTTCCCTAAGCTATAGGACCATAAGTGGAAGTGCCCTAGGCTCTGTTGCTTTGTTTTTTAGATGTTTCAGGAAACACCATACACTTCTCCAGAGTGGCTGTTGGCAATTTACATCCCACCCATCAGCATAAGAAGGCTCCCAGTTCTCCATGGCCTGTCCTGTCTTTCTGGATTTTACACTTTTTACAGATGGCCCTTTTGACCGGGGGGCTGTGAGACTTCATTGTAGTGCAGATTTCTTTGCAAGCTTGCTTGGTTGGCCAAAAAGGGCATATGCGTTTTTTCCTGAATATATTCAGGAAAATACGCATACGCCCTTTTTGTTCAAGTTCATCATTGTGGACGTTCTGCCTCTTTTCCTATGCTTTACATGCAATTCCAGTCTACCTCCTGAAATCGGTTTCCTGCAATTCTGCCCCGCTTTCAAGTCCTCTTGGCAGCCTTACTTCAATATATTTTTGGACGATAGCTGTCATTTATAACCCTGCAGTTTTGTGAATTACAGGGCCCCTGAGCTCCTTTCTTCAACTCACTTTCTTGTGAGCTGGCCGCAACACCGCAGGATTGCTTCAGGCCCTAGTGTGGTTCCGGCATGGCTCGCTTAGCCTTTGGTTAATTCCTCTTCCTGGTGGGAAATGAGAGTTAAATTTGCCCGTCCAGACACCTCCAGCTAGTCTCTCATTGGTTCTCCCTATTCCTGTTCATTTTCCGCAGAAATTGCAAACTGGGCCAAACAGGAGGTAAAGGCACTGACTCTCCAAGTGGGGAGAGTGTTAGTAAAGCGTCTGGAATGTTGCACCCGAGTACCAGGGGACGAAAACTGAGACATATTTGAACACGTTTCCCGATCACACGGTGGATCATACTCTGGGTTCCACATGCATGTTTTAGCTGAAGGAAGAATCCCTTAAACCTGGAGAGTTGAGAACCATGGAATGGGTACCATGCAATATGACTTCAAAGGGTCTGCATTTGCTCACCGAACCTCACCAATCCTATCACTGCTGCGTTTATGCCGCTGTACACACGCTTGATTCTCTTTCGGAGACATATAAATCCATAGGTTTTAAGATTCTTACTAGTCAGGTATATTCTTAGGCGTTTAATATGGGGTGTTGAGTCCACTTCGTTGAGCAAGCAGTAGCTCTTGTCTATTACATATTTGGCTTATGGAAAGGTATCTGTGCTAATTTCAATCTCTGGTTTTATGCAGCACCCCAAATCACCTTTCCCCTTAAGCAAGCATAAGTTGGTTTTCTACATTTGAGACCCTATTCTGTTTTGTAATTCAGTTCCTGTGTAGCCAAGTTTACATTCCGTGTATTAGTGATACCTTATGATGTTTCTGTTTCTGTGTGACTTATTTCACTTAGAATCATCGTACCTGAATCCACTCATTATGCTGCTACTGGCCTGATGACATAGATTTCATTGCTGAGTGATATTGCATTGTACGTAAGTACCACAACTTCTTTATCCATTTTTCGCTTTCTGCGATATTGAACTTGTACTGTAAACGAGGTTCTTGTAAACAGAGCCGTCCCAAAATTTGGGGTGGCTGTGTCTTTTTGATTTTAATTTCCCTAAGCTATAGGACCATAAGTGGAAGTGCCCTAGGCTCTGTTGCTTTGTTTTTTAGATGTTTCAGGAAACACCATACACTTCTCCGGAGTGGCTGTTGGCAATTTACATCCCGCCCATCAGCATAAGAAGGCTCCCAGTTCTTCATGGCCTGTCCTGCCTTTCTGGATTTTACACTTTTTTCAGATGGCCCTTTTGACCGGGGGGCCGTGAGACTTCATTGTAGTGCAGATTTCTTTGCAAGCTTGCTTGGTTGGCCAAAAAGGGCGTATGCGTTTTTTCCTGAATATATTCAGGAAAATACGCATACGCCCTTTTTGTTCAAGTGCATCATTGTGGACGTTCTGCCTCTTTTCCTATGCTTTACATGCAATTCCAGTCTACCTCCTGAAATCGGTTTCCTGCAATTCTGCCCCGCTTTCAAGTCCTCTTGGCAGCCTTACTTCAATATATTTTTGGACGATAGCTGTCATTTATAACCCTGCAGTTTTGTGAATTACAGGGCCCCTGAGCTTCTTTCTTCAACTCGCTTTCTTGTGAGCTGGCCGCAACACCGCAGGATTGCTTCAGGCCCTAGTGTGGTTCCGGCATGGCTCGCTGAGCCTTTGGTTAATTCCTCTTCCTGGTGGGAAATGAGAGTTAAATTTGCCCGTCCAGACACCTCCAACTAGTCTCTCATTGGTTCTCCCTATTCCTGTTCATTTTCCGCAGAAATTGCAAACTGGGCCAAACAGGAGGTTAAAGGCACTGACTCTCCAAGTGGGGAGAGTGTTAGTAAAGCGTCTGGAATGTTGCACCCGAGTACCAGGGGACGAAAACTGAGACATATTTGAACACGTTTCCTGATCACACGGTGGATCATACTCTGGGTTCCACATGCATGTTTTAGCTGAAGGAAGAATCCCTTAAACCTGGAGAGTTGAGACCCATGGAATGGGTACCATGCAATATGACTTCAAAGGGTCTGCATTTGCTCACCGAACCTCACCAATCCTATCACTGCTGCGTTTATGCCGCTGTATACACGCTTGATTCTCTTTCGGAGACATATAAATCCATAGGTTTTAAAATTCTTACTAGTCAGGTATATTCTTAGGCGTTTAATATCGGGTGTTGAGTCCACTTCGTTGAGAAAGGAGTAGCTCTTGTCTATTACATATTTGGCTTATGGAAAGGTATCTGTGCTAATTTCAATCTCTGGTTTTATGCAGCACCCCAACTCACCTTTCCCCTTAAGCAAGCATAAGTTGGATTTCTACATTTGAGACCCTATTCTGTTTTGTAATTCAGTTCCTGTGTAGCCAAGTTTACATTCCGTGTATTAGTGATATCTTATGATATTTCTTTTTCTGTGTGACTTATTTCACTTAGAATCATCGTACCTGAATCCACTCATTATGCTGCTACTGGCCTGATGACATAGATTTCATTGCTGAGTGATATTGCCTTGTACGTAAGTACCACAACTTCTTTATCCATTTTTCGCTTTCTGCGATATTGAACTTGTACCGTAAACGAGGTTCTTGTAAACAGAGCCATCCCAAACTTTAGGGTGGCTGTGTCTTTTTGATTTTAATTTCCCTAAGCTATAGGACCATAAGTGGACGTGCCCTTGGCTCTGTTGCTTTGTTTTTTAGATGTTTCAGGAAACACCATACACTTCTCCAGAGTGGCTGTTGGCAATTTACATCCCGCCCATCAGCATAACAAGGCTCCCAGTTCTCCATGGCCTGTCCTGCCTTTCTGGATTTTACCCTTTTTTCAGATGGCCCTTTTGACCGGGGGGCAGTGAGACTTCATTGTAGTGCACATTTCATTTGCATGCTTGCTTGCTTGGCCAAAAAGTGCGTATGCGTTATTTCCTGAATATATTCAGGAAAAAACGCATATGCTCTTTTTGGCCAAGTGCATCATTGTGGACGTTCTGCCTCTTTTCCTATGCTTTACATGCAATTCCATTCTACCTCCTGAAATCGGTTTCCTGCAATTCTGCCCCTCTTTCAAGTCCTCTTGGCAGCCTTACTTCAATATATTTTTGGACGATAGCTGTCATTTATAACTCTGCAGGTTTGTGAATTACAGGGACCCTGAGCTCCTTTCTTCAACTCGCTTTCCTGTGAGCTGGCCGCAACACCGCAGGATTGCTTCAGGCCCTAGTGTGGTTCCGCCATGGCTCTCTGAGCCTTTGGTTAATTCCTCTTCCTGGTGGGGAATGAGAGTTAAATTTGCCCGTCCAGACACCTCCAGCTAGTCTCTCATTGGTTCTCCCTATTCCTGTTCATTTTCCGCAGAAATTGCAAACTGGGCCAAACAGGTGTTTAAAGGGACTGACTCTCCAAGTGGGGAGAGTGTTAGTAAAGCGTCTGGAATGTTGCACCCGAGTACCAGGGGACGAAAACTGAGACACATTTGAACACGTTTCCCGATCACACGGTGGATCATACTCTGGGTTCCACATGCATGTTTTAGCTGAAATAAGAATCCCTTAAACCTGGAGAGTTGAGACCCATGGAATGGGTACCATGCAATATGACTTCAAAGGGTCTGCATTTGCTCACCGAACCTCACCAATCCTATCATTGTTGCGTTTATGCCGCTGTACACACGCTTGATTCTCTTTCGGAGACATATAAATCCATAGGTTTTAAGATTCTTACTAGTCAGGTATATTCTTAGGCGTTTAATATGGGGTGTTGAGTCCACTTCGTTGAGCAAGGAGTAGCTCTTGTCTATTACATATTTGGCTTATGGAAAGGTATCTGTGCTAATTTCAATCTCTGGTTTTATGCAGCACCCCAACTCACCTTTCCCCTTAAGCAAGCATAAGTTGGTTTTCTACATTTGAGACCCTATTCTGTTTTGTAATTCAGTTCCTGTGTAGCCAAGTTTACATTCCGTGTATTAGTGATATCTTATGATGTTTCTTTTTCTGTGTGACTTATTTCACTTAGAATCATCGTACCTAAATCCACTCATTATGCTGCTACTGGCCTGATGACATAGATTTCACTGCTGAGTGATATTGCATTGTACATAAGTACCACAACTTCTTTATCCATTTTTCGCTTTCTGTGATATTGAACTTGTACCGTAAATGAGGTTCTTGTAAACAGAGCCGTCCCAAACTTTGGGGTGGCTGTGTCTTTTTTATTTTAATTTCCCTAATCTATAGGACCATAAGTGGAAGTGCCCTAGGCTCTGTTGCTTTGTTTTTTAGATGTTTCAGGAAACACCATACACTTCTCCAGAGTGGCTGTTGGCAATTTACATCCCGCCCATCAGCATAAGACGGCTCCCAGTTCTCCATGGCATGTCCTGCCTTTCTGGATTTTACACTTTTTTCAGATGGCCCTTTTGACCAGGGGGCTGTGAGACTTCATTGTAGTGCAGATTTCCTTTGCAATCTTGCTTTGTTCGCCAAAAAGGGCGTATGCGTTTTTTCCTGAATATATTCAGGAAAAAATGCATACGCCCTTTTTGGCCAAGTGCATCATTGTGGACGTTCTGCCTCTTTTCCTATGCTTTACATGCAATTCCAGTCTACCTCCTGAAATCGGTTTCCTGCAATTCTGCCCCGCTTTCAAGTCCTCTTGGCAGCCTTACTTCAATATATTTTTGGACGATAGCTGTCATTTATAACTCTGCAGGTTTGTGAATAACAGTGCCCCTGAGCTCCTTTCTTCAACTCGCTTTCTTTTGAGCTGGCCGCAACAGCGCAGGATTGCTACAGGCCCTAGTGTGGTTCCGGCATGGCATGCTGAGCCTTTGGTTAATTCCTCTTCCTGGTGGGAAATGAGAGTTAAATTTGCCCATCCAGACACCTCCAGCTAGTCTCTCATTGGTTCTCCCTATTCCTGTTCATTTTCCGCAGAAATTGCAAACTGGGCCAAACAGGAGGTTAAAGGCACTGATTCTCCAAGTGGGGAGAGTGTTAGTAAAGCATCTGGAATGTTGCACCCGAGTACCAGGGGACGAAAACTGAGACACATTTGAACACGTTTCCCGATCACACGGTGGATCATACTCTGGGTTCCACGTGCATGTTTTAGCTGAAGGAAGAATCCCTTAAACCTTTAGAGTTGAGAACCATGGAATGGGTACCATGCAATATGACTTCAAAGGGTCTGCATTTGCTCACCGAACCTCACCAATCCTATCACTGCTGCGTTTATGCCGCTGTACACACGCTTGATTCTCTTTCGGAGACATATAAATCCATAGGTTTTAAGATTCTTTCCAGTCAGGTATATTCTTAGGCGTTTAATATGGGGTGTTGAGTCCACTTCATTGAGCAAGCAGTAGCTCTTGCCTATTACATATTTGGCTTATGGAAAGGTATCTGTGCTAATTTCAATCTCTGGTTTTATGCAGCACCCCAACTCACCTTTCCCCTTAAGCAAGCATAAGTTGGTTTTGTACATTTGAGACCGTATTCTGTTTTGTAATTCAGTTTCTGTGTAGCCAAGTTTACATTCCATGTATTAGTGATACCTTATGATGTTTCTTTTTCTGTGTGACTTATTTCACTTAGAATCATCGTACCTGAATCCACTCATTATGCTGCTATTGGCCTGATGACATAGATTTCATTGCTGAGTGATATTACATTGTACGTAAGTACCACAACTTCTTTATCCATTTTTCGCTTTCTGCGATATTGAACTTGTACCGTAAACGAGGTTCTTGTAAACAGAGCCATCCCAAGTTTTGGGGTGGCTGTGTCTTTTTGATTTTAATTTCCCTAAGCTATAGGACCATAAGTGGAAGTGCCCTAGGCTCTGTTGCTTTGTTTTTTAGATGTTTCAGGAAACACCATACACTTCTCCAGAGTGGCAGTTGGCAATTTACATCCCGCCCATCAGCATAAGAAGGCTCCCAGTTCTCCATGGCCTGTCCTGCCTTTCTGGATTTTACACTTTTTTCAGACGGCCCTTTTGACCGGGGGGCCGTGAGACTTCATTGTAGTGCAGATTTCCTTTGCAAGCTTGCTTGGTTGGCCAAAAAAGGCGTATGCGTTTTTTCCTGAATATATTCAGGAGAAAACGCATGCACCCTTTTTGGCCAAGTGCATCATTGTGGACGTTCCGCCTCTTTTCCTATGCTTTACATGCAATTCCAGTCTACCTCCTGAAATCGGTTTCCTGCAATTCTGCCCCGCTTTCAAGTCCTCTTGGCAGCCTTACTTCAATATATTTTTGGACGATAGCTGTCATTTAGAACTCTGCAGGTTTGTTTATTACAGGGCCCCTGAGCTCCTTTCTTCAACTTGCTTTCTTGTGAGCTGGCCGCAACACCGCAGGATTGCTTCAGGCCCTAGTGTGGTTCTGGCATGGCATGCTGAGCCTTTGGTTAATTCCTCTTCCTGGTGGGAAATGAGAGTTAAATTTGCCCGTCCAGACACCTCCAGCTAGTCTCTCATTGGTTCTCCCTATTCCTGTTCATTTTCCGCAGAAATTGCAAACTGGGCCAAACAGGAGGTTAAAGGCACTGATTCTCCAAGTGGGGAGAGTGTTAGTACAGCATCTGGAATGTTGCACCCGAGTACCAGGGGACGAAAACTGAGACACATTTGAACACGTTTCCCGATCACATGGTGGATCATACTCTGGGTTCCACGTGCATGTTTTAGCTGAAGGAAGAATCCCTTAAACCTGGAGAGTTGAGAACCATGGAATGGGTACCATGCAATATGACTTCAAAGGGTCTGCATTTGCTCACCGAACCTCACCAATCCTATCACTGCTGCGTTTATGCCGCTGTACACACGCTTGATTCTCTTTCAGAGACATATAAATCCATAGGTTTTAAGATTCTTACTAGTCAGGTATATTCTTAGGCGTTTAATATGCTGTGTTGAGTCCACTTCGTTGAGCAAGCAGTAGCTCTTGTCTATTATATATTAGGCTTATGGAAAGGTATCTGTGCTAATTTCAATCTCTGGTTTTATGCAGCACCCCAACTCACCTTTCCCCTTAAGCAAGCATAAGTTGGTTTTCTACATTTGAGACCCTATTCTGTTTTGTAATTCTGTTCCTCTGTAGCCAAGTTTACATTCCGTGTATTAGTGATATCTTATGATGTTTCTTTTTCTGTGTGACTTATTTCACTTAGAATCATCGTACCTGAATCCACTCATTATGCTGCTACTGGCCTGATGACATAGATTTCATTGCTGAGTGATATTGCATTGTACGTAAGTACCACAACTTCTTTATCCATTTTTCGCTTTCTGCGATATTGAACTTGTACCGTAAATGAGGTTCTTGTAAACAGAGCCGTCCCAAACTTTGGGGTGGCTGTGTCTTTTTGATTTTAATTTCCCTAATCTATAGGACCATAAGTGGAAGTGCCCTAGGCTCTGTTGCTTTGTTTTTTAGATGTTTCAGGAAACACCATACACTTCTCCAGAGTGGCTGTTGGCAATTTACATCCCGCCCATCAGCATCAGAAGGCTCCCAGTTCTCCATGGCCTGTCCTGCCTTTCTGGATTTTACACTTTGTTCAGATGCCCCTTTTGACTGGGGGGCAGTGAGACTTCATTGTAGTGAAGATTTCCTTTGCAAGCTTGCTTGGTTGGCCAAAAAGGGCGTATGCGTTTTTTCCTGAATATATTCAGGAAAAAACGCATACGCCCTTTTTGGCCAAGTGCATCATTGTGGACGTTCTGCCTCTTTTCCTATGCTTTACATGCAATTCCAGTCTACCTCCTGAAATCGGTTTCCTGCAATTCTGCCCCGCTTTCAAGTCCTCTTGGCAGCCTTACATCAATATATTTTTGGACGATAGCTGTCATTTAGAACTCTGCAGGTATGTGAATTACATGGCCCCTGAGCTCCTTTCTTCAACTCGCTTTCTTGTGAGCTGGCCGCAACAGCGCAGGATTGCTTCGGGCCCTAGTGTGGTTCCGGCATGGCTCGCTGAGCCTTTGGTTAATTCCTCTTCTTGGTGGGAAATGAGAGTTAAATTTGCCCGTCCAGACACCTCCAGCTAGTCTCTCATTGGTTCTCCCTATTCCTGTTCATTTTCCGCAGAAATTGCAAACTGGGCCAAACAGGAAGTTAAAGGCACTGTTCTCCAAGTGGGGAGAGTGTTAGTAAAGCGTCTGGAATGTTGCACCCGAGTACCAGGGGACAAAAACTGAGACACATTTGAACACGTTTCCCGATCACACGGTGGATCATACTCTGCGTTCCACGTGCATGTTTTAGCTGAAGGAAGAATCCCTTAAACCTGCAGAGTTGAGAACCATGGAATGGGTACCATGCAATATGACTTCAAAGGGTCTGCATTTGCTCACCGAACCTCACCAATCCTATCACTGCTGCGATTATGCCGCTGTACACACGCTTGATTCTCTTTCGGAGACATATAAATCCATAGGTTTTAAGATTCTTACTAGTCAGGTATATTCTTAGGCGTTTAATATGGGGTGTTGAGTCCACTTCGTTGAGCAAGGAGAAGCTCTTGTCTATTACATATTTGGCTTATGGAAAGGTATCTGTGCTAATTTCAATCTCTGGTTTTATGCAGCACCCCAACTCACCTTTCCCCTTAAGCAAGCATAAGTTGATTTTCTACATTTGAGACCCTATTCTGTTTTGTAATTCAGTTCCTGTGTAGCCAAGTTTACATTCCGTGTATTAGTGATACCTTATGATGTTTCTTTTTCTGTGTGACTTATTTCACTTAGAATCATCGTACCTGAATCCACTCATTATGCTGCTATTGGCCTGATGACATAGATTTCATTGCTGAGTGATATTACATTGTACGTAAGTACCACAACTTCTTTATCCATTTTTCGCTTTCTTTGATATTGTACTTGTACCGTAAACGAGGGTCTTGTAAACAGAGCCATCCCAAACTTTGGGGTGGCTGTGTCTTTTTGATTTTAATTTCCCTAAGCTATAGGACCATAAGTGGAAGTGCCCTAGGCTCTGTTGCTTTGTTTTTTAGATGTTTCAGGAAACACCATACACTTCTCCAGAGTGGCAGTTGGCAATTTACATCCCGCCCATCAGCATAAGAAGGCTCCCAGTTCTCCATGGCCTGTCCTGCCTTTCTGGATTTTACACTTTTTTCAGATGGCCCTTTTGACCGGGGCCAGTGAGACTTCATTGTAGTGCAGATTTCCTTTGCAAGCTTGCTTGGTTGGCCAAAAAGGGCGTATGCGTTTTTTCCTGAATATATTCAGGAAAAAACGCATGCGCCCTTTTTGGCCAAGTGCATCATTGTGGACGTCCTGCCTCTTTTCCTATGCTTTACATGCAATTCCAGTCTACCTCCTGAAATCGGTTTCCTGCAATTCTGCCCCGCTTTCAAGTCCTCTTGGCAGCCTTACTTCAATATATTTTTGGACAATAGCTGTCATTTATAACTCTGCAGGTATGTGAATTACAGTGACCCTGAGCTCCTTTCTTCAACTCGCTTTCTTGTGAGCTGGCCGCAACAGCGCAGGATTGCTTCGGGCCCTAGTGTGGTTCCGGCATGGCTCGCTGAGCCTTTGGTTAATTCCTCTTCTTGGTGGGAAATGAGAGTTAAATTTGCCCGTCCAGACACCTCCAGCTAGTCTCTCATTGGTTCTCCCTATTCCTGTTCATTTTCCGCAGAAATTGCAAACTGGGCCAAACAGGAGGTTAAAGGCACTGTTCTCCAAGTGGGGAGAGTGTTAGTAAAGCGTCTGGAATGTTGCACCCGAGTACCAGGGGACAAAAACTGAGACACATTTGAAAACGTTTCCCGATCACACGGTGGATCATACTCTGGGTTCCACATGCATGTTTTAGCTGAAGGAAGAATCCCTTAAACCTGGAGAGTTGAGAACCATGGAATGGGTACCATGCAATATGACTTCAAAGGGTCTGCATTTGCTCACCGAACCTCACCAATCCTATCACTGCTGCGTTTATGCCGCTGTACACACGCTTGATTCTCTTTCGGAGACATATAAATCCATAGGTTTTAAGATTCTTACTAGTCAGGTATATTCTTAGGCGTTTAATATGGGGTGTTGAGTCCACTTCGTTGAGCAAGCAGTAGCTCTTGTCTATTACATATTTGGCTTATGGAAAGGTATCTGTGCTAATTTCAATCTCTGGTTTTATGCAGCACCCCAAATCACCTTTCCCCTTAAGCAAGCATAAGTTGGTTTTCTACATTTGAGACCCTATTCTGTTTTGTAATTCAGTTCCTGTGTAGCCAAGTTTACATTCCGTGTATTAGTGATACCTTATGATGTTTCTGTTTCTGTGTGACTTATTTCACTTAGAATCATCGTACCTGAATCCACTCATTATGCTGCTACTGGCCTGATGACATAGATTTCATTGCTGAGTGATATTGCATTGTACGTAAGTACCGCAACTTCTTTATCCATTTTTCGCTTTCTGCGATATTGAACTTGTACCGTAAACGAGGTTCTTGTAAACAGAGCCGTCCCAAAATTTGGGGTGGCTGTGTCTTTTTGATTTTAATTTCCCTAAGCTATAGGACCATAAGTGGAAGTGCCCTAGGCTCTGTTGCTTTGTTTTTTAGATGTTTCAGGAAACACCATACACTTCTCCGGAGTGGCTGTTGGCAATTTACATCCCGCCCATCAGCATAAGAAGGCTCCCAGTTCTCCATGGCCTGTCCTGCCTTTCTGGATTTTACACTTTTTTCAGATGGCCCTTTTGACCGGGGGGCAGTGAGACTTCATTGTAGTGCAGATTTCCTTTGCAAGCTTGCTTGGTTGGCCAAAAAGGGCGTATGCGTTTTTTCCTGAATATATTCAGGAAAAAACGCATGCGCCCTTTTTGGCCAAGTGCATCATTGTGGACGTCCTGCCTCTTTTCCTATGCTTTACATGCAATTCCAGTCTACCTCCTGAAATCGGTTTCCTGCAATTCTGCCCCGCTTTCAAGTCCTCTTGGCAGCCTTACTTCAATATATTTTTGGACGATAGCTGTCATTTATAACTCTGCAGGTTTGTGAATTACAGGGCCCCTGAGCTCCTTTCTTCAACTCGCTTTCTTGTGAGCTGGCCGCAACACCGCAGGATTGCTTCAGGCCCTAGTGTGGTTCCGGCATGGCTCGCTGAGCCTTTGGTTAATTCCTCTTCCTGGTGGAAACGAGAGTTAAATTTGCCCGTCCAGACACCTCCAGCTAGTCTCTCATTGGTTCTCCCTATTCCTGTTCATTTTCCGCAGAAATTGCAAACTGGGCCAAACAGGAGGTTAAAGGCACTGACTCTCCAAGTGGGGGAGAGTGTTAGTAAAGCGTCTGGAATGTTGCACCCGAGTACCAGGGGACGAAAACTGAGACAGATTTGAACATGTTTCCCGATCACACGGTGGATCATACTCTGGGTTCCACATGCATGTTTTAGCTGAAGGAAGAATCCCTTAAACCTGGAGAGTTGAGAACCATGGAATGGGTACCATGCAATATGACTTCAAAGGGTCTGCATTTGCTCACCGAACCTCACCAATCCTATCACTGCTGCGTTTATGCCGCTGTACACACGCTTGATTCTCTTTCGGAGACATATAAATCCATAGGTTTTAAGATTCTTACTAGTCAGGTATATTCTTAGGCGTTTAATATGGGGTGTTGAGTCCACTTCGTTGAGCAAGCAGTAGCTCTTGTCTATTACATATTTGGCTTATGGAAAGGTATCTGTACTAATTTCAATCTCTGGTTTTATGCAGCACCCCAACTCACCTTTCCCCTTAAGCAAGCATAAGTTGGTTTTGTACATTTGAGACACTATTCTGTTTTGTAATTCAGTTCCTGTGTAGCCAAGTTTACATTCCGTGTATTAGTGATACCTTATGATGTTTCTTTTTCTGTGTGACTTATTTCACTTAGAATCATCGTACCTGAATCCACTCATTATGCTGCTACTGGCCTGATGACATAGATTTCATTGCTGAGTGATATTGCACTGTACGTAAGTACCGCAACTTCTTTATCCATTTTTCGCTTTCTGCGATATTGAACTTGTACCGTAAACGAGGTTCTTGTAAACAGAGCCGTCCCAAAATTTGGGGTGGCTGTGTCTTTTTGATTTTAATTTCCCTAAGCTATAGGACCATAAGTGGAAGTGCCCTAGGCTCTGTTGCTTTGTTTTTTAGATGTTTTAGGAAACACCTTACACTTCTCCAGAGTGGCTGTTGCCAATTTACATCCCACCCATCAGCATAAGAAGGCTCCCAGTTCTCCATGGCCTGTCCTGTCTTTCTGGATTTTACACTTTTTTCAGATGGCCCTTTTGCCCGGGGGGCCGTGAGACTTCATTGTAGTGCAGATTTCTTTGCAAGCTTGCTTGGTTGGCCAAAAAGGGCGTATGCGTTTTTTCCTGAATATATTCAGGAAAAACGCATACGCCCTTTTTGTTCAAGTGCATCATTGTGGACGTTCTGCCACTTTTCCTATGCTTTACATGCAATTCCAGTCTACCTCCTGAAATCGGTTTCCTGCAATTCTGCCCCGCTTTCAAGTCCTCTTGGCAGCCTTACTTCAATATATTTTTGGACGATAGCTGTCATTTATAACTCTGCAGGTTTGTGAATTACAGGGCCCCTGAGCTCCTTTCTTCAACTCGCTTTCTTGTGAGCTGGCCGCAACACCGCAGGATTGCTTCAGGCCCTAGTGAGGTTCCGGCATGGCTCGCTGAGCCTTTGGTTAATTCCTCTTCCTGGTGGGAAATGAGAGTTAAATTTGCCCGTCCAGACACCTCCAGCTAGTCTCTCATTGGTTCTCCCTATTCCTGTGCATTTTCCGCAGAATTTACAAACTGGGCCAAACAGGAGGTTAAAGGCACTGACTCTCCAAGTGGGGAGAGTGTTAGTAAAGCGTCTGGAATGTTGCACCCGAGTACCAGGGGACGAAAACTGAGACATATTTGAACACGTTTCCCGATCACACGGTGGATCATACTCTGGGTTCCACATGCATGTTTTAGCTGAAGGAAGAATCCCTTAAACCTGGAGAGTTGAGAACCATGGAATGGGTACCATGCAATATGACTTCAAAGGGTCTGCATTTGCTCACCGAACCTCACCAATCCTATCACTGCTGCGTTTATGCCGCTGTACACACGCTTGATTCTCTTTCGGAGACATATAAATCCATAGGTTTTAAGATTCTTACTAATCAGGTATATTCTTAGGCGTTTAATATGGGGTGTTGAGTCCACTTCGTTGAGCAAGCAGTAGCTCTTGTCTATTACATATTTGGCTTATGGAAAGGTATCTGTGCTAATTTCAATCTCTGGTTTTATGCAGCACCCCAAATCACCTTTCCCCTTAAGCAAGCATAAGTTGGTTTTCTACATTTGAGACCCTATTCTGTTTTGTAATTCAGTTCCTGTGTAGCCAAGTTTACATTCCGTGTATTAGTGATACCTTATGATGTTTCTTTTTCTGTGTGACTTATTTCACTTAGAATCATCGTACCTGAATCCACTCATTATGCTGCTACTGGCCTGATGACATAGATTTCATTGCTGAGTGATATTGCATTGTACGTAAGTACCACAACTTCTTTATCCATTTTTCCCTTTCTGCGATATTGAACTTGTACCGTAAACGAGGTTCTTGTAAACAGAGCCGTCCCAAAATTTGGGGTGGCTGTGTCTTTTTGATTTTAATTTCCCTAAGCTATAGGACCATAAGTGGAAGTGCCCTAGGCTCTGTTGCTTTGTTTTTTAGATGTTTCAGGAAACACCATACACTTCTCCGGAGTGGCTGTTGGCAATTTACATCCCGCCCATCAACATAAGAAGGCTCCCAGTTCTCCATGGCCTGTCCTGCCTTTCTGGATTTTACACTTTTTTCAGATGGCCCTTTTGACCGGGGGGCCGTGAGACTTCATTGTAGTGCAGATTTCTTTGCAAGCTTGCTTGGTTGGCCAAAAAGGGCGTATGCGTTTTTTCCTGAATATATTCAGGAAAATACGCATACGCCCTTTTTGTTCAAGTGCATCATTGTGGACGTTCTTCCTCTTTTCCTATGCTTTACATGCAATTCCAGTCTACCTCCTGAAATCGGTTTCCTGCAATTCTGCCCCGCTTTCAAGTCCTCTTGGCAGCCTTACTTCAATATATTTTTGGACGATAGCTGTCATTTATAACCCTGCAGTTTTGTGAATTACAGGGCCCCTGAGCTCCTTTCTTCAACTCACTTTCTTGTGAGCTGGCCGCAACACCGCAGGATTGCTTCAGGCCCTAGTGTGGTTCCGGCATGGCTCGCTGAGCCTTTGGTTAATTCCTCTTCCTGGTGGGAAATGAGAGTTAAATTTGCCCGTCCAGACACCTCCAGCTAGTCTCTCATTGGTTCTCCCTATTCCTGTTCATTTTCCGCAGAAATTGCAAACTGGGCCAAACAGGAGGTTAAAGGCACTGACTCTCCAAGTGGGGAGAGTGTTAGTAAAGCGTCTGGAATGTTGCACCCGAGTACCAGGGGACGAAAACTGAGACACATTTGAACACGTTTCCCGATCACACGGTGGATCATACTCTGGGTTCCACATGCATGTTTTAGCTGAAGGAAGAATCCCTTAAACCTGGAGAGTTGAGAACCATAGAATGGGTACCATGCAGTATGACTTCAAAGGGTCTGCATTGGCTCACCGAACCTCACCAATCCTATCACTGCTGCGTTTATGCCGCTGTACACATGCTTGATTCTCTTTTGGAGACATATCAATCCATAGGTTTTAAGATTCTTACTAGTCAGGTATATTCTTAGGCGTTTAATATGGGGTGTTGAGTCCACTTCGTTGAGAAAGGAGTAGCTCTTGTCTATTACATATTTGGCTTATGGAAAGGTATCTGTGCTAATTTCAATCTCTGGTTATATGCAGCACCCCAACTCACCTTTCCCCTTAAGCAAGCATAAGTTGGTTTTCTACATTTGAGACCCTATTCTGTTTTGTAATTCAGTTCCTGTGTAGCCAAGTTTACATTCCGTGTATTAGTGATACCTTATGATGTTTCTTTTTCTGTGTGACTTATTTCACTTAGAATCATCGTACCTGAATCCACTCATTATGCTGCTACTGGCCTGATGACATAGATTTCATTGCTGAGTGATATTGCATTGTACGTAAGTACCACAACTTCTTTATCCATTTTTCGCTTTCTGCGATATTGAACTTGTACCGTAAACGAGGTTCTTGTAAACAGAGCCGTCCCAAAATTTGGGGTGGCTGTGTCTTTTTGATTTTAATTTCCCTAAGCTATAGGACCATAAGTGGAAGTGCCCTAGGCTCTGTTGCTTTGTTTTTTAGATGTTTCAGGAAACACCATACACTTCTCCGGAGTGGCTGTTGGCAATTTACATCCCGCCCATCAGCATAAGAAGGCTCCCAGTTCTCCATGGCCTGTCCTGCCTTTCTGGATTTTACACTTTTTTCAGATGGCCCTTTTGACCGGGGGGCCGTGAGACTTCATTGTAGTGCAGATTTCTTTGCAAGCTTGCTTGGTTGGCCAAAAAGGGCGTATGCGTTTTTTCCTGAATATATTCAGGAAAATACGCATACGCCCTTTTTGTTCAAGTGCATCATTGTGGACGTTCTGCCTCTTTTCCTATGCTTTACATGCAATTCCAGTCTACCTCCTGAAATCGGTTTCCTGCAATTCTGCCCCGCTTTCAAGTCCTCTTGGCAGCCTTACTTCAATATATTTTTGGACGATAGCTGTCATTTATAACCCTGCAGTTTTGTGAATTACAGGGCCCCTGAGCTCCTTTCTTCAACTCACTTTCTTGTGAGCTGGCCGCAACACCGCAGGATTGCTTCAGGCCCTAGTGTGGTTCCGGCATGGCTCGCTTAGCCTTTGGTTAATTCCTCTTCCTGGTGGGAAATGAGAGTTAAATTTGCCCGTCCAGACACCTCCAGCTAGTCTCTCATTGGTTCTCCCTATTCCTGTTCATTTTCCGCAGAAATTGCAAACTGGGCCAAACAGGAGGTAAAGGCACTGACTCTCCAAGTGGGGAGAGTGTTAGTAAAGCGTCTGGAATGTTGCACCCGAGTACCAGGGGACGAAAACTGAGACATATTTGAACACGTTTCCCGATCACACGGTGGATCATACTCTGGTTTCCACATGCATGTTTTAGCTGAAGGAAGAATCCCTTAAACCTGGAGAGTTGAGAACCATGGAATGGGTACCATGCAATATGACTTCAAAGGGTCTGCATTTGC
The DNA here is from genome assembly GCF_039906515.1 of Pseudorca crassidens. Taxonomy (NCBI): domain Eukaryota; kingdom Metazoa; phylum Chordata; class Mammalia; order Artiodactyla; family Delphinidae; genus Pseudorca; species Pseudorca crassidens. The sequence continues at coordinate 529,919 of NW_027136301.1, forward strand.
TCACCGAACCTCACCAATCCTATCACTGCTGCGTTTATGCCGCTGTACACACGCTTGATTCTCTTTCGGAGACATATAAATCCATAGGTTTTAAGATTCTTACTAGTCAGGTATATTCTTAGGCGTTTAATATGGGGTGTTGAGTCCACTTCGTTGAGCAAGCAGTAGCTCTTGTCTATTACATATTTGGCTTATGGAAAGGTATCTGTGCTAATTTCAATCTCTGGTTTTATGCAGCACCCCAAATCACCTTTCCCCTTAAGCAAGCATAAGTTGGTTTTCTACATTTGAGACCCTATTCTGTTTTGTAATTCAGTTCCTGTGTAGCCAAGTTTACATTCCGTGTATTAGTGATACCTTATGATGTTTCTGTTTCTGTGTGACTTATTTCACTTAGAATCATCGTACCTGAATCCACTCATTATGCTGCTACTGGCCTGATGACATAGATTTCATTGCTGAGTGATATTGCATTGTACGTAAGTACCACAACTTCTTTATCCATTTTTCGCTTTCTGCGATATTGAACTTGTACCGTAAACGAGGTTCTTGTAAACAGAGCCGTCCCAAAATTTGGGGTGGCTGTGTCTTTTTGATTTTAATTTCCCTAAGCTATAGGACCATAAGTGGAAGTGCCCTAGGCTCTGTTGCTTTGTTTTTTAGATGTTTCAGGAAACACCATACACTTCTCCGGAGTGGCTGTTGGCAATTTACATCCCGCCCATCAGCATAAGAAGGCTCCCAGTTCTCCATGGCCTGTCCTGCCTTTCTGGATTTTACACTTTTTTCAGATGGCCCTTTTGACCGGGGGGCCGTGAGACTTCATTGTAGTGCAGATTTCTTTGCAAGCTTGCTTGGTTGGCCAAAAAGGGCGTATGCGTTTTTTCCTGAATATATTCAGGAAAATACGCATACGCACTTTTTGTTCAAGTGCATCATTGTGGACGTTCTGCCTCTTTTCCTATGCTTTACATGCAATTCCAGTCTACCTCCTGAAATCGGTTTCCTGCAATTCTGCCCCGCTTTCAAGTCCTCTTGGCAGCCTTACTTCAATATATTTTTGGACGATAGCTGTCATTTATAACCCTGCAGTTTTGTGAATTACAGGGCCCCTGAGCTTCTTTCTTCAACTCGCTTTCTTGTGAGCTGGCCGCAACACCGCAGGATTGCTTCAGGCCCTAGTGTGGTTCCGGCATGGCTCGCTGAGCCTTTGGTTAATTCCTCTTCCTGGTGGGAAATGAGAGTTAAATTTGCCCGTCCAGACACCTCCAGCTAGTCTCTCATTGGTTCTCCCTATTCCTGTTCATTTTCCGCAGAAATTGCAAACTGGGCCAAACAGGAGGTTAAAGGCACTGACTCTCCAAGTGGGGAGAGTGTTAGTAAAGCATCTGGAATGTTGCACCCGAGTACCAGGGGACGAAAACTGAGACATATTTGAACACGTTTCCCGATCACATGGTGGATCATACTCTGGGTTCCACATGCATGTTTTAGCTGAAGGAAGAATCCCTTAAACCTGGAGAGTTGAGAACCATGGAATGGGTACCATGCAATATGACTTCAAAGGGTCTGCATTTGCTCACCAAACCTCACCAATCCTATCACTGCTGCGTTTATGCCGCTGTACACACGCTTGATTCTCTTTCGGAGACATATAAATCCATAGGTTTTAAGATTCTTACTAGTCAGGTATATTCTTAGGCGTTTAATATGGGGTGTTGAGTCCACTTCGTTGAGCAAGCAGTAGCTCTTGTCTATTACATATTTGGCTTATGGAAAGGTATCTGTGCAAATTTCAATCTCTGGTTTTATGCAGCACCCCAAATCACCTTTCCCCTTAAGCAAGCATAAGTTGGTTTTCTACATTTGAGACCCTATTCTGTTTTGTAATTCAGTTCCTGTGTAGCCAAGTTTACATTCCGTGTATTAGTGATACCTTATGATGTTTCTTTTTCTGTGTGACTTATTTCACTTAGAATCATCGTACCTGAATCCACTCATTATGCTGCTACTGGCCTGATGACATAGATTTCATTGCTGAGTGATATTGCATTGTACGTAAGTACCACAACTTCTTTATCCATTTTTCGCTTTCTGCGATATTGAACTTGTACTGTAAACGAGGTTCTTGTAAACAGAGCCGTCCCAAAATTTGGGGTGGCTGTGTCTTTTTGATTTTAATTTCCCTAAGCTATAGGACCATAAGTGGAAGTGCCCTAGGCTCTGTTGCTTTGTTTTTTAGATGTTTCAGGAAACACCATACACTTCTCCGGAGTGGCTGTTGGCAATTTACATCCCGCCCATCAGCATAAGAAGGCTCCCAGTTCTCCATGGCCTGTCCTGCCTTTCTGGATTTTACACTTTTTTCAGATGGCCCTTTTGACCGGGGGGCCGTGAGACTTCATTGTAGTGCAGATTTCTTTGCAAGCTTGCTTGGTTGGCCAAAAAGGGCGTATGCGTTTTTTCCTGAATATATTCAGGAAAATACGCATACGCCCTTTTTGTTCAAGTGCATCATTGTGGACGTTCTGCCTCTTTTCCTATGCTTTACATGCAATTCCAGTCTACCTCCTGAAATCGGTTTCCTGCAATTCTGCCCCGCTTTCAAGTCCTCTTGGCAGCCTTACTTCAATATATTTTTGGACGATAGCTGTCATTTAGAACTCTGCAGGTTTGTGAATTACAGGGCCCCTGAGCTCCTTTCTTCAACTCGCTTTCTTGTGAGCTGGCCGCAACACCGCAGGATTGCTTCAGGCCCTAGTGTGGTTCCGGCATGGCTCGCTGAGCCTTTGGTTAATTCCTCTTCCTGGTGGAAACGAGAGTTAAATTTGCCCGTCCAGACACCTCCAGCTAGTCTCTCATTGGTTCTCCCTATTCCTGTTCATTTTCCGCAGAAATTGCAAACTGGGCCAAACAGGAGGTTAAAGGCACTGACTCTCCAAGTGGGGAGAGTGTTAGTAAAGCGTCTGGAATGTTGCACCCGAGTACCAGGGGACGAAAACTGAGACACATTTGAACACGTTTCCCGATCACACGGTGGATCATACTCTGGGTTCCACATGCATGTTTTAGCTGAAGGAAGAATCCCTTAAACCTGGAAAGTTGAGAACCATGGAATGGGTACCATGCAATATGATTTCAAAGGGTCTGCATTTGCTCACCGAACCTCACCAATCCTATCACTGCTGCGTTTATGCCGCTGTACACACGCTTGATTCTCTTTCGGAGACATATAAATCCATAGGTTTTAAGATTCTTACTAGTCAGGTATATTCTTAGGCGTTTAATATGGGGTGTTGAGTCCACTTCGTTGAGCAAGCAGTAGCTCTTGTCTATTACATATTTGGCTTATGGAAAGGTATCTGTACTAATTTCAATCTCTGGTTTTATGCAGCACCCCAACTCACCTTTCCCCTTAAGCAAGCATAAGTTGGTTTTGTACATTTGAGACCCTATTCTGTTTTGTAATTCAGTTCCTGTGTAGCCAAGTTTACATTCCGTGTATTAGTGATACCTTATGATGTTTCTTTTTCTGTGTGACTTATTTCACTTAGAATCATCATACCTGAATCCATTCATTATGCTGCTACTGGCCTGATGACATAGATTTCATTGCTGAGTGATATTGCACTGTACGTAAGTACCGCAACTTCTTTATCCATTTTTCGCTTTCTGCGATATTGAACTTGTACCGTAAACGAGGTTCTTGTAAACAGAGCCGTCCCAAAATTTGGGGTGGCTGTGTCTTTTTGATTTTAATTTCCCTAAGCTATAGGACCATAAGTGGAAGTGCCCTAGGCTCTGTTGCTTTGTTTTTTAGATGTTTCAGGAAACACCATACACTTCTCCAGAGTGGCTGTTGGCAATTTACATCCCGCCCATCAGCATAAGAAGGCTCCCAGTTCTCCATGGCCTGTCCTGCCTTTCTGGATTTTACACTTTTTTCAGATGGCCCTTTTGACCGGGGGGCCGTGAGACTTCATTGTAGTGCAGATTTCTTTGCAAGCTTGCTTGGTTGGCCAAAAAGGGCGTATGCGTTTTTTCCTGAATATATTCAGGAAAATACGCATACGCCCTTTTTGTTCAAGTGCATCATTGTGGACGTTCTTCCTCTTTTCCTATGCTTTACATGCAATTCCAGTCTACCTCCTGAAATCGGTTTCCTGCAATTCTGCCCCGCTTTCAAGTCCTCTTGGCAGCCTTACTTCAATATATTTTTGGACGATAGCTGTCATTTATAACCCTGCAGTTTTGTGAATTACAGGGCCCCTGAGCTCCTTTCTTCAACTCACTTTCTTGTGAGCTGGCCGCAACACCGCAGGATTGCTTCAGGCCCTAGTGTGGTTCCGGCATGGCTCGCTGAGCCTTTGGTTAATTCCTCTTCCTGGTGGGAAATGAGAGTTAAATTTGCCCGTCCAGACACCTCCAGCTAGTCTCTCATTGGTTCTCCCTATTCCTGTTCATTTTCCGCAGAAATTGCAAACTGGGCCAAACAGGAGGTTAAAGGCACTGACTCTCCAAGTGGGGAGAGTGTTAGTAAAGCGTCTGGAATGTTGCACCCGAGTACCAGGGGACGAAAACTGAGACACATTTGAACACGTTTCCCGATCACACGGTGGATCATACTCTGGGTTCCACATGCATGTTTTAGCTGAAGGAAGAATCCCTTAAACCTGGAGAGTTGAGAACCATAGAATGGGTACCATGCAGTATGACTTCAAAGGGTCTGCATTGGCTCACCGAACCTCACCAATCCTATCACTGCTGCGTTTATGCCGCTGTACACATGCTTGATTCTCTTTTGGAGACATATAAATCCATAGGTTTTAAGATTCTTACTAGTCAGGTATATTCTTAGGCGTTTAATATGGGGTGTTGAGTCCACTTCGTTGAGAAAGGAGTAGCTCTTGTCTATTACATATTTGGCTTATGGAAAGGTATCTGTGCTAATTTCAATCTCTGGTTATATGCAGCACCCCAACTCACCTTTCCCCTTAAGCAAGCATAAGTTGGTTTTCTACATTTGAGACCCTATTCTGTTTTGTAATTCAGTTCCTGTGTAGCCAAGTTTACATTCCGTGTATTAGTGATACCTTATGATGTTTCTTTTTCTGTGTGACTTATTTCACTTAGAATCATCGTACCTGAATCCACTCATTATGCTGCTACTGGCCTGATGACATAGATTTCATTGCTGAGTGATATTGCATTGTACGTAAGTACCACAACTTCTTTATCCATTTTTCGCTTTCTGCGATATTGAACTTGTACCGTAAACGAGGTTCTTGTAAACAGAGCCGTCCCAAAATTTGGGGTGGCTGTGTCTTTTTGATTTTAATTTCCCTAAGCTATAGGACCATAAGTGGAAGTGCCCTAGGCTCTGTTGCTTTGTTTTTTAGATGTTTCAGGAAACACCATACACTTCTCCGGAGTGGCTGTTGGCAATTTACATCCCGCCCATCAGCATAAGAAGGCTCCCAGTTCTCCATGGCCTGTCCTGCCTTTCTGGATTTTACACTTTTTTCAGATGGCCCTTTTGACCGGGGGGCCGTGAGACTTCATTGTAGTGCAGATTTCTTTGCAAGCTTGCTTGGTTGGCCAAAAAGGGCGTATGCGTTTTTTCCTGAATATATTCAGGAAAATACGCATACGCCCTTTTTGTTCAAGTGCATCATTGTGGACGTTCTGCCTCTTTTCCTATGCTTTACATGCAATTCCAGTCTACCTCCTGAAATCGGTTTCCTGCAATTCTGCCCCGCTTTCAAGTCCTCTTGGCAGCCTTACTTCAATATATTTTTGGACGATAGCTGTCATTTATAACCCTGCAGTTTTGTGAATTACAGGGCCCCTGAGCTCCTTTCTTCAACTCACTTTCTTGTGAGCTGGCCGCAACACCACAGGATTGCTTCAGGCCCTAGTGTGGTTCCGGCATGGCTCGCTTAGCCTTTGGTTAATTCCTCTTCCTGGTGGGAAATGAGAGTTAAATTTGCCCGTCCAGACACCTCCAGCTAGTCTCTCATTGGTTCTCCCTATTCCTGTTCATTTTCCGCAGAAATTGCAAACTGGGCCAAACAGGAGGTAAAGGCACTGACTCTCCAAGTGGGGAGAGTGTTAGTAAAGCGTCTGGAATGTTGCACCCGAGTACCAGGGGACGAAAACTGAGACATATTTGAACACGTTTCCCGATCACACGGTGGATCATACTCTGGTTTCCACATGCATGTTTTAGCTGAAGGAAGAATCCCTTAAACCTGGAGAGTTGAGAACCATGGAATGGGTACCATGCAATATGACTTCAAAGGGTCTGCATTTGCTCACCGAACCTCACCAATCCTATCACTGCTGCGTTTATGCCGCTGTACACACGCTTGATTCTCTTTCGGAGACATATAAATCCATAGGTTTTAAGATTCTTACTAGTCAGGTATATTCTTAGGCGTTTAATATGGGGTGTTGAGTCCACTTCGTTGAGCAAGCAGTAGCTCTTGTCTATTACATATTTGGCTTATGGAAAGGTATCTGTGCTAATTTCAATCTCTGGTTTTATGCAGCACCCCAAATCACCTTTCCCCTTAAGCAAGCATAAGTTGGTTTTCTACATTTGAGACCCTATTCTGTTTTGTAATTCAGTTCCTGTGTAGCCAAGTTTACATTCCGTGTATTAGTGATACCTTATGATGTTTCTGTTTCTGTGTGACTTATTTCACTTAGAATCATCGTACCTGAATCCACTCATTATGCTGCTACTGGCCTGATGACATAGATTTCATTGCTGAGTGATATTGCATTGTACGTAAGTACCACAACTTCTTTATCCATTTTTCGCTTTCTGCGATATTGAACTTGTACCGTAAACGAGGTTCTTGTAAACAGAGCCGTCCCAAAATTTGGGGTGGCTGTGTCTTTTTGATTTTAATTTCCCTAAGCTATAGGACCATAAGTGGAAGTGCCCTAGGCTCTGTTGCTTTGTTTTTTAGATGTTTCAGGAAACACCATACACTTCTCCGGAGTGGCTGTTGGCAATTTACATCCCGCCCATCAGCATAAGAAGGCTCCCAGTTCTCCATGGCCTGTCCTGCCTTTCTGGATTTTACACGTTTTTCAGATGGCCCTTTTGACCGGGGGGCCGTGAGACTTCATTGTAGTGCAGATTTCTTTGCAAGCTTGCTTGGTTGGCCAAAAAGGGCGTATGCGTTTTTTCCTGAATATATTCAGGAAAATACGCATACGCCCTTTTTGTTCAAGTGCATCATTGTGGACGTTCTGCCTCTTTTCCTATGCTTTACATGCAATTCCAGTCTACCTCCTGAAATCGGTTTCCTGCAATTCTGCCCCGCTTTCAAGTCCTCTTGGCAGCCTTACTTCAATATATTTTTGGACGATAGCTGTCATTTAGAACTCTGCAGGTTTGTGAATTACAGGGCCCCTGAGCTCCTTTCTTCAACTCGCTTTCTTGTGAGCTGGCCGCAACACCGCAGGATTGCTTCAGGCCCTAGTGTGGTTCCGGCATGGCTCGCTGAGCCTTTGGTTAATTCCTCTTCCTGGTGGAAACGAGAGTTAAATTTGCCCGTCCAGACACCTCCAGCTAGTCTCTCATTGGTTCTCCCTATTCCTGTTCATTTTCCGCAGAAATTGCAAACTGGGCCAAACAGGAGGTTAAAGGCACTGACTCTCCAAGTGGGGAGAGTGTTAGTAAAGCGTCTGGAATGTTGCACCCGAGTACCAGGGGACGAAAACTGAGACACATTTGAACACGTTTCCCGATCACACGGTGGATCATACTCTGGGTTCCACATGCATGTTTTAGCTGAAGGAAGAATCCCTTAAACCTGGAAAGTTGAGAACCATGGAATGGGTACCATGCAATATGATTTCAAAGGGTCTGCATTTGCTCACCGAACCTCACCAATCCTATCACTGCTGCGTTTATGCCGCTGTACACACGCTTGATTCTCTTTCGGATACATATAAATCCATAGGTTTTAAGATTCTTACTAGTCAGGTATATTCTTAGGCGTTTAATATGGGGTGTTGAGTCCACTTCGTTGAGCAAGCAGTAGCTCTTGTCTATTACATATTTGGCTTATGGAAAGGTATCTGTACTAATTTCAATCTCTGGTTTTATGCAGCACCCCAACTCACCTTTCCCCTTAAGCAAGCATAAGTTGGTTTTCTACATTTGAGACCCTATTCTGTTTTGTAATTCAGTTCCTGTGTAGCCAAGTTTACATTCGGTGTATTAGTGATACCTTATGATGTTTCTTTTTCTGTGTGACTTATTTCACTTAGAATCATCATACCTGAATCCATTCATTATGCTGCTACTGGCCTGATGACATAGATTTCATTGCTGAGTGATATTGCACTGTACGTAAGTACCGCAACTTCTTTATCCATTTTTCGCTTTCTGCGATATTGAACTTGTACCGTAAACGATGTTCTTGTAAACAGAGCCGTCCCAAAATTTGGGGTGGCTGTGTCTTTTTGATTTTAATTTCCCTAAGCTATAGGACCATAAGTGGAAGTGCCCTAGGCTCTGTTGCTTTGTTTTTTAGATGTTTCAGGAAACACCATACACTTCTCCAGAGTGGCTGTTGGCAATTTACATCCCACCCATCAGCATAAGAAGGCTCCCAGTTCTCCATGGCCTGTCCTGTCTTTCTGGATTTTACACTTTTTTCAGATGGCCCTTTTGACCGGGGGGCCGTGAGACTTCATTGTAGTGCAGATTTCTTTGCAAGCTTGCTTGGTTGGCCAAAAAGGACGTAAGCGTTTTTTCCTGAATATATTCAGGAAAAACGCATACGCCCTTTTTATTCAAGTGCATCATTGTGGACGTTCTGCCTCTTTTCCTATGCTTTACATGCAATTCCAGTCTACCTCCTGAAATCGGTTTCCTGCAATTCTGCCCCGCTTTCAAGTCCTCTTGGCAGCCTTACTTCAATATATTTTTGGACGATAGCTGTCATTTATAACCCTGCAGGTTTGTGAATTACAGGGCCCCTGAGCTCCTTTCTTCAACTCGCTTTCTTGTGAGCTGGCCGCAACACCGCAGGATTGCTTCAGGCCCTAGTGTGGTTCCGGCATGGCTCGCTGAGCCTTTGGTTAATTCCTCTTCCTGGTGGGAAATGAGAGTTAAATTTGCCCGTCCAGACACCTCCAGCTAGTCTCTCATTGGTTCTCCCTATTCCTGTTCATTTTCCGCAGAAATTGCAAACTGGGCCAAACAGGAGGTTAAAGGCACTGACTCTCCAAGTGGGGAGAGTGTTAGTAAAGCGTCTGGAATGTTGCACCCGAGTACCAGGGGACGAAAACTGAGACACATTTGAACACGTTTCCCGATCACACGGTGGATCATACTCTGGGTTCCACATGCATGTTTTAGCTGAAGGAAGAATCCCTTAAACCTGGAGAGTTGAGAACCATGGAATGGGTACCATGCAATATGAGTTCAAAGGGTCTGCATTTGCTCACCGAACCTCACCAATCCTATCACTGCTGCGTTTATGCCGCTGTACACACGCTTGATTCTCTTTCGGAGACATATAAATCCATAGGTTTTAAGATTCTTACTAGTCAGGTATATTCTTAGGTGTTTAATATGGGGTGTTGAGTCCACTTCGTTGAGCAAGCAGTAGCTCTTGTCTATTACATATTTGGCTTATGGAAAGGTATCTGTGCTAATTTCAATCTCTGGTTTTATGCAGCACCCCAAATCACCTTTCCCCTTAAGCAAGCATAAGTTGGTTTTCTACATTTGAGACCCTATTCTGTTTTGTAATTCAGTTCCTGTGTAGCCAAGTTTACATTCCGTGTATTAGTGATACCTTATGATGTTTCTGTTTCTGTGTGACTTATTTCACTTAGAATCATCGTACCTGAATCCACTCATTATGCTGCTACTGGCCTGATGACATAGATTTCATTGCTGAGTGATATTGCATTGTACGTAAGTACCGCAACTTCTTTATCCATTTTTCGCTTTCTGCGATATTGAACTTGTACCGTAAACGAGGTTCTTGTAAACAGAGCCGTCCCAAAATTTGGGGTGGCTGTGTCTTTTTGATTTTAATTTCCCTAAGCTATAGGACCATAAGTGGAAGTGCCCTAGGCTCTGTTGCTTTGTTTTTTAGATGTTTCAGGAAACACCATACACTTCTCCGGAGTGGCTGTTGGCAATTTACATCCCGCCCATCAGCATAAGAAGGCTCCCAGTTCTCCATGGCCTGTCCTGCCTTTCTGGATTTTACACTTTTTTCAGATGGCCCTTTTGACCGGGGGGCAGTGAGACTTCATTGTAGTGCAGATTTCTTTGTAAGCTTGCTTGGTTGGCCAAAAAGGGCGTATGCGTTTTTTCCTGAATATATTCAGGAAAATACGCATACGCCCTTTTTGTTCAAGTTCATCATTGTGGACGTTCTGCCTCTTTTCCTATGCTTTACATGCAATTCCAGTCTACCTCCTGAAATAGGTTTCCTGCAATTCTGCCCCGCTTTCAAGTCCTCTTGGCAGCCTTACTTCAATATATTTTTGGACGATAGCTGTCATTTATAACTCTGCAGGTTTGTGAATTACAGGGCCCCTGAGCTCCTTTCTTCAACTCGCTTTCTTGTGAGCTGGCCGCAACACCGCAGGATTGCTTCAGGCCCTAGTGTGGTTCCGGCATGGCTCGCTGAGCCTTTGGTTAATTCCTCTTCCTGGTGGAAACGAGAGTTAAATTTGCCCGTCCAGACACCTCCAGCTAGTCTCTCATTGGTTCTCCCTATTCCTGTTCATTTTCCGCAGAAATTGCAAACTGGGCCAAACAGGAGGTTAAAGGCACTGACTCTCCAAGTGGGGAGAGTGTTAGAAAAGCGTCTGGAATGTTGCACCCGAGTACCAGGGGACGAAAACTGAGACACATTTGAACACGTTTCCCGATCACACGGTGGATCATACTCTGGGTTCCACATGCATGTTTTAGCTGAAGGAAGAATCCCTTAAACCTGGAAAGTTGAGAACCATGGAATGGGTACCATGCAATATGATTTCAAAGGGTCTGCATTTGCTCACCGAACCTCACCAATCCTATCACTGCTGCGTTTATGCCGCTGTACACACGCTTGATTCTCTTTCGGAGACATATAAATCCATAGGTTTTAAGATTCTTACTAGTCAGGTATATTCTTAGGCGTTTAATATGGGGTGTTGAGTCCACTTCGTTGAGCAAGCAGTAGCTCTTGTCTATTACATATTTGGCTTATGGAAAGGTATCTGTACTAATTTCAATCTCTGGTTTTATGCAGCACCCCAACTCACCTTTCCCCTTAAGCAAGCATATGTTGGTTTTCTACATTTGAGACCCTATTCTGTTTTGTAATTCAGTTCCTGTGTAGCCAAGTTTACATTCGGTGTATTAGTGATACCTTATGATGTTTCTTTTTCTGTGTGACTTATTTCACTTAGAATCATCATACCTGAATCCATTCATTATGCTGCTACTGGCCTGATGACATAGATTTCATTGCTGAGTGATATTGCACTGTACGTAAGTACCGCAACTTCTTTATCCATTTTTCGCTTTCTGCGATATTGAACTTGTACCGTAAACGAGGTTCTTGTAAACAGAGCCGTCCCAAAATTTGGGGTGGCTGTGTCTTTTTGATTTTAATTTCCCTAATCTATAGGACCATAAGTGGAAGTGCCCTAGGCTCTGTTGCTTTGTTTTTTAGATGTTTCAGGAAACACCATACACTTCTCCAGAGTGGCTGTTGGCAATTTACATCCCACCCATCAGCATAAGAAGGCTCCCAGTTCTCCATGGCCTGTCCTGCCTTTCTGGATTTTACACTTTTTTCAGATGGCCCTTTTGACCGGGGGGCCGTGAGACTTCATTGTAGTGCAGATTTCTTTGCAAGCTTGCTTGGTTGGCCAAAAAGGGCGTATGCGTTTTTTCCTGAATATATTCAGGAAAATACGCATACGCACTTTTTGTTCAAGTGCATCATTGTGGACGTTCTGCCTCTTTTCCTATGCTTTACATGCAATTCCAGTCTACCTCCTGAAATCGGTTTCCTGCAATTCTGCCCCGCTTTCAAGTCCTCTTGGCAGCCTTACTTCAATATATTTTTGGACGATAGCTGTCATTTATAACCCTGCAGTTCTGTGAATTACAGGGCCCCTGAGCTTCTTTCTTCAACTCGCTTTCTTGTGAGCTGGCCGCAACACCGCAGGATTGCTTCAGGCCCTAGTGTGGTTCCGGCATGGCTCGCTGAGCCTTTGGTTAATTCCTCTTCCTGGTGGGAAATGAGAGTTAAATTTGCCCGTCCAGACACCTCCAGCTAGTCTCTCATTGGTTCTCCCTATTCCTGTTCATTTTCCGCAGAAATTGCAAACTGGGCCAAACAGGAGGTTAAAGGCACTGACTCTCCAAGTGGGGAGAGTGTTAGTAAAGCGTCTGGAATGTTGCACCCGAGTACCAGGGGACGAAAACTGAGACATATTTGAACACGTTTCCCGATCACACGGTGGATCATACTCTGGGTTCCACATGCATGTTTTAGCTGAAGGAAGAATCCCTTAAACCTGGAGAGTTGAGAACCATGGAATGGGTACCATGCAATATGAGTTCAAAGGGTCTGCATTTGCTCACCGAACCTCACCAATCCTATCACTGCTGCGTTTATGCCGCTGTACACACGCTTGATTCTCTTTCGGAGACATATAAATCCATAGGTTTTAAGATTCTTACTAGTCAGGTATATTCTTAGGCGTTTAATATGGGGTGTTGAGTCCACTTCGTTGAGCAAGCAGTAGCTCTTGTCTATTACATATTTGGCTTATGGAAAGGTATCTGTGCTAATTTCAATCTCTGGTTTTATGCAGCACCCCAAATCACCTTTCCCCTTAAGCAAGCATAAGTTGGTTTTCTACATTTGAGACCCTATTCTGTTTTGTAATTCAGTTCCTGTGTAGCCAAGTTTACATTCCGTGTATTAGTGATACCTTATGATGTTTCTTTTTCTGTGTGACTTATTTCACTTAGAATCATCGTACCTGAATCCACTCATTATGCTGCTACTGGCCTGATGACATAGATTTCATTGCTGAGTGATATTGCATTGTACGTAAGTACCGCAACTTCTTTATCCATTTTTCGCTTTCTGCGATATTGAACTTGTACCGTAAACGAGGTTCTTGTAAACAGAGCCGTCCCAAAATTTGGGGTGGCTGTGTCTTTTTGATTTTAATTTCCCTAAGCTATAGGACCATAAGTGGAAGTGCCCTAGGCTCTGTTGCTTTGTTTTTTAGATGTTTCAGGAAACACCATACACTTCTCCAGAGTGGCTGTTGGCAATTTACATCCCACCCATCAGCATAAGAAGGCTCCCAGTTCTCCATGGCCTGTCCTGTCTTTCTGGATTTTACACTTTTTTCAGATGGCCCTTTTGACCGGGGGGCCGTGAGACTTCATTGTAGTGCAGATTTCTTTGCAAGCTTGCTTGGTTGGCCAAAAAGGACTTAAGCGTTTTTTCCTGAATATATTCAGGAAAAACGCATACGCCCTTTTTGTTCAAGTGCATCATTGTGGACGTTCTGCCTCTTTTCCTATGCTTTACATGCAATTCCAGTCTACCTCCTGAAATCGGTTTCCTGCAATTCTGCCCCGCTTTCAAGTCCTCTTGGCAGCCTTACTTCAATATATTTTTGGACGATAGCTGTCATTTATAACCCTGCAGGTTTGTGAATTACAGGGCCCCTGAGCTCCTTTCTTCAACTCGCTTTCTTGTGAGCTGGCCGCAACACCGCAGGATTGCTTCAGGCCCTAGTGTGGTTCCGGCATGGCTCGCTGAGCCTTTGGTTAATTCCTCTTCCTGGTGGGAAATGAGAGTTAAATTTGCCCGTCCAGACACCTCCAGCTAGTCTCTCATTGGTTCTCCCTATTCCTGTTCATTTTCCGCAGAAATTGCAAACTGGGCCAAACAGGAGGTTAAAGGCACTGACTCTCCAAGTGGGGAGAGTGTTAGTAAAGCGTCTGGAATGTTGCACCCGAGTACCAGGGGACGAAAACTGAGACACATTTGAACACGTTTCCCGATCACACGGTGGATCATACTCTGGGTTCCACATGCATGTTTTAGCTGAAGGAAGAATCCCTTAAACCTGGAGAGTTGAGAACCATGGAATGGGTACCATGCAATATGAGTTCAAAGGGTCTGCATTTGCTCACCGAACCTCACCAATCCTATCACTGCTGCGTTTATGCCGCTGTACACACGCTTGATTCTCTTTCGGAGACATATAAATCCATAGGTTTTAAGATTCTTACTAGTCAGGTATATTCTTAGGTGTTTAATATGGGGTGTTGAGTCCACTTCGTTGAGCAAGCAGTAGCTCTTGTCTATTACATATTTGGCTTATGGAAAGGTATCTGTGCTAATTTCAATCTCTGGTTTTATGCAGCACCCCAAATCACCTTTCCCCTTAAGCAAGCATAAGTTGGTTTTCTACATTTGAGACCCTATTCTGTTTTGTAATTCAGTTCCTGTGTAGCCAAGTTTACATTCCGTGTATTAGTGATACCTTATGATGTTTCTGTTTCTGTGTGACTTATTTCACTTAGAATCATCGTACCTGAATCCACTCATTATGCTGCTACTGGCCTGATGACATAGATTTCATTGCTGAGTGATATTGCATTGTACGTAAGTACCGCAACTTCTTTATCCATTTTTCGCTTTCTGCGATATTGAACTTGTACCGTAAACGAGGTTCTTGTAAACAGAGCCGTCCCAAAATTTGGGGTGGCTGTGTCTTTTTGATTTTAATTTCCCTAAGCTATAGGACCATAAGTGGAAGTGCCCTAGGCTCTGTTGCTTTGTTTTTTAGATGTTTCAGGAAACACCATACACTTCTCCGGAGTGGCTGTTGGCAATTTACATCCCGCCCATCAGCATAAGAAGGCTCCCAGTTCTCCATGGCCTGTCCTGCCTTTCTGGATTTTACACTTTTTTCAGATGGCCCTTTTGACCGGGGGGCAGTGAGACTTCATTGTAGTGCAGATTTCTTTGCAAGCTTGCTTGGTTGGCCAAAAAGGGCGTATGCGTTTTTTCCTGAATATATTCAGGAAAATACGCATACGCCCTTTTTGTTCAAGTTCATCATTGTGGACGTTCTGCCTCTTTTCCTATGCTTTACATGCAATTCCAGTCTACCTCCTGAAATAGGTTTCCTGCAATTCTGCCCCGCTTTCAAGTCCTCTTGGCAGCCTTACTTCAATATATTTTTGGACGATAGCTGTCATTTATAACTCTGCAGGTTTGTGAATTACAGGGCCCCTGAGCTCCTTTCTTCAACTCGCTTTCTTGTGAGCTGGCCGCAACACCGCAGGATTGCTTCAGGCCCTAGTGTGGTTCCGGCATGGCTCGCTGAGCCTTTGGTTAATTCCTCTTCCTGGTGGAAACGAGAGTTAAATTTGCCCGTCCAGACACCTCCAGCTAGTCTCTCATTGGTTCTCCCTATTCCTGTTCATTTTCCGCAGAAATTGCAAACTGGGCCAAACAGGAGGTTAAAGGCACTGACTCTCCAAGTGGGGGAGAGTGTTAGTAAAGCGTCTGGAATGTTGCACCCGAGTACCAGGGGACGAAAACTGAGACACATTTGAACACGTTTCCCGATCACACGGTGGATCATACTCTGGGTTCCACATGCATGTTTTAGCTGAAGGAAGAATCCCTTAAACCTGGAGAGTTGAGAACCATGGAATGGGTACCATGCAATATGACTTCAAAGGGTCTGCATTTGCTCACCGAACCTCACCAATCCTATCACTGCTGCGTTTATGCCGCTGTACACACGCTTGATTCTCTTTCGGAGACATATAAATCCATAGGTTTTAAGATTCTTACTAGTCAGGTATATTCTTAGGCGTTTAATATGGGGTGTTGAGTCCACTTCGTTGAGCAAGCAGTAGCTCTTGTCTATTACATATTTGGCTTATGGAAAGGTATCTGTACTAATTTCAATCTCTGGTTTTATGCAGCACCCCAACTCACCTTTCCCCTTAAGCAAGCATAAGTTGGTTTTGTACATTTGAGACACTATTCTGTTTTGTAATTCAGTTCCTGTGTAGCCAAGTTTACATTCCGTGTATTAGTGATACCTTATGATGTTTCTTTTTCTGTGTGACTTATTTCACTTAGAATCATCGTACCTGAATCCACTCATTATGCTGCTACTGGCCTGATGACATAGATTTCATTGCTGAGTGATATTGCATTGTACGTAAGTACCGCAACTTCTTTATCCATTTTTCGCTTTCTGCGATATTGAACTTGTACCGTAAACGAGGTTCTTGTAAACAGAGCCGTCCCAAAATTTGGGGTGGCTGTGTCTTTTTGATTTTAATTTCCCTAAGCTATAGGACCATAAGTGGAAGTGCCCTAGGCTCTGTTGCTTTGTTTTTTAGATGTTTCAGGAAACACCATACACTTCTTCAGAGTGGCTGTTGGCAATTTACATCCCACCCATCAGGATAAGAAGGCTCCCAGTTCTCCATGGCCTGTCCTGTCTTTCTGGATTTTACACTTTTTTCAGATGGCCCTTTTGACCGGGGGGCAGTGAGACTTCATTGTAGTGCAGATTTCTTTGCAAGCTTGCTTGGTTGGCCAAAAAGGGCGTATGCGTTTTTTCCTGAATATATTCAGGAAAAACGCATACGCCCTTTTTGTTCAAGTGCATCATTGTGGACGTTCTGCCTCTTTTCCTATGCTTTACATGCAATTCCAGTCTACCTCCTGAAATCGGTTTCCTGCAATTCTGCCCCGCTTTCAAGTCCTCTTGGCAGCCTTACTTCAATATATTTTTGGATGATAGCTGTCATTTATAACTCTGCAGGTTTGTGAATTACAGGGCCCCTGAGCTCCTTTCTTCAACTCGCTTTCTTGTGAGCTGGCCGCAACACCGCAGGATTGCTTGAGGCCCTAGTGTGGTTCCGGCATGGCTCGCTGAGCCTTTGGTTAATTCCTCTTCCTGGTGGGAAATGAGAGTTAAATTTGCCCGTCCAGACACCTCCAGCTAGTCTCTCATTGGTTCTCCCTATTCCTGTGCATTTTCCGCAGAAATTGCAAACTGGGCCAAACAGGAGGTTAAAGGCACTGACTCTCCAAGTGGGGAGAGTGTTAGTAAAGCGTCTGGAATGTTGCACCCGAGTACCAGGGGACGAAAACTGAGACATATTTGAACACGTTTCCCGATCACACGGTGGATCATACTCTGGGTTCCACATGCATGTTTTAGCTGAAGGAAGAATCCCTTAAACCTGGAGAGTTGAGAACCATGGAATGGGTACCATGCAATATGACTTCAAAGGGTCTGCATTTGCTCACCGAACCTCACCAATCCTATCACTGCTGCGTTTGTGCCGCTGTACACACGCTTGATTCTCTTTCGGAGACATATAAATCCATAGGTTTTAAGATTCTTACTAGTCAGGTATATTCTTAGGCGTTTAATATGGGGTGTTGAGTCCACTTCGTTGAGCAAGCAGTAGCTCTTGTCTATTACATATTTGGCTTATGGAAAGGTATCTGTGCTAATTTCAATCTCTGGTTTTATGCAGCACCCCAACTCACCTTTCCCCTTAAGCAAGCATAAGTTGGTTTTCTACATTTGAGACCCTATTCTGTTTTGTAATTCAGTTCCTGTGTAGCCAAGTTTACATTCCGTGTATTAGTGATACCTTATGATGTTTCTGTTTCTGTGTGACTTATTTCACTTAGAATCATCGTACCTGAATCCACTCATTATGCTGCTACTGGCCTGATGACATAGATTTCATTGCTGAGTGATATTGCATTGTACGTAAGTACCGCAACTTCTTTATCCATTTTTCGCTTTCTGCGATATTGAACTTGTACCGTAAACGAGGTTCTTGTAAACAGAGCCGTCCCAAAATTTGGGGTGGCTGTGTCTTTTTGATTTTAATTTCCCTAAGCTATAGGACCATAAGTGGAAGTGCCCTAGGCTCTGTTGCTTTGTTTTTTAGATGTTTCAGGAAACACCATACACTTCTCCGGAGTGGCTGTTGGCAATTTACATCCCGCCCATCAGCATAAGAAGGCTCCCAGTTCTCCATGGCCTGTCCTGCCTTTCTGGATTTTACACTTTTTTCAGATGGCCCTTTTGACCGGGGGGCAGTGAGACTTCATTGTAGTGCAGATTTCTTTGCAAGCTTGCTTGGTTGGCCAAAAAGGGCGTATGCGTTTTTTCCTGAATATATTCAGGAAAATACGCATACGCCCTTTTTGTTCAAGTTCATCATTGTGGACGTTCTGCCTCTTTTCCTATGCTTTACATGCAATTCCAGTCTACCTCCTGAAATCGGTTTCCTGCAATTCTGCCCCGCTTTCAAGTCCTCTTGGCAGCCTTACTTCAATATATTTTTGGACGATAGCTGTCATTTATAACTCTGCAGGTTTGTGAATTACAGGGCCCCTGAGCTCCTTTCTTCAACTCGCTTTCTTGTGAGATGGCCGCAACACCGCAGGATTGCTTCAGGCCCTAGTGTGGTTCCGGCATGGCTCGCTGAGCCTTTGGTTAATTCCTCTTCCTGGTGGAAACGAGAGTTAAATTTGCCCATCCAGACACCTCCAGCTAGTCTCTCATTGGTTCTCCCTATTCCTGTTCATTTTCCGCAGAAATTGCAAACTGGGCCAAACAGGAGGTTAAAGGCACTGACTCTCCAAGTGGGGGAGAGTGTTAGTAAAGCGTCTGGAATGTTGCACCCGAGTACCAGGGGACGAAAACTGAGACACATTTGAACACGTTTCCCGATCACACGGTGGATCATACTCTGGGTTCCACATGCATGTTTTAGCTGAAGGAAGAATCCCTTAAACCTGGAGAGTTGAGAACCATGGAATGGGTACCATGCAATATGACTTCAAAGGGTCTGCATTTGCTCACCGAACCTCACCAATCCTATCACTGCTGCGTTTATGCCGCTGTACACACACTTGATTCTCTTTCGGAGACATATAAATCCATAGGTTTTAAGATTCTTACTAGTCAGGTATATTCTTAGGCGTTTAATATGGGGTGTTGAGTCCACTTCGTTGAGCAAGCAGTAGCTCTTGTCTATTACATATTTGGCTTATGGAAAGGTATCTGTACTAATTTCAATCTCTGGTTTTATGCAGCACCCCAACTCACCTTTCCCCTTAAGCAAGCATAAGTTGGTTTTGTACATTTGAGACCCTATTCTGTTTTGTAATTCAGTTCCTGTGTAGCCAAGTTTACATTCCGTGTATTAGTGATACCTTATGATGTTTCTTTTTCTGTGTGACTTATTTCACTTAGAATCATCGTACCTGAATCCATTCATTATGCTGCTACTGGCCTGATGACATAGATTTCATTGCTGAGTGATATTGCATTGTACGTAAGTACCGCAACTTCTTTATCCATTTTTCGCTTTCTGCGATATTGAACTTGTACCGTAAACGAGGTTCTTGTAAACAGAGCCGTCCCAAAATTTGGGGTGGCTGTGTCTTTTTGATTTTAATTTCCCTAAGCTATAGGACCATAAGTGGAAGTGCCCTAGGCTCTGTTGCTTTGTTTTTTAGATGTTTCAGGAAACACCATACACTTCTCCAGAGTGGCTGTTGGCAATTTACATCCCACCCATCAGGATAAGAAGGCTCCCAGTTCTCCATGGCCTGTCCTGTCTTTCTGGATTTTACACTTTTTTCAGATGGCCCTTTTGACCGGGGGGCAGTGAGACTTCATTGTAGTGCAGATTTCTTTGCAAGCTTGCTTGGTTGGCCAAAAAGGGCGTATGCGTTTTTTCCTGAATATATTCAGGAAAAACGCATACGCCCTTTTTGTTCAAGTGCATCATTGTGGACGTTCTGCCTCTTTTCCTATGCTTTACATGCAATTCCAGTCTACGTCCTGAAATCGGTTTCCTGCAATTCTGCCCCGCTTTCAAGTCCTCTTGGCAGCCTTACTTCAATATATTTTTGGACGATAGCTGTCATTTATAACTCTGCAGGTTTGTGAATTACAGGGCCCCTGAGCTCCTTTCTTCAACTCGCTTTCTTGTGAGCTGGCCGCAACACCGCAGGATTGCTTCAGGCCCTAGTGTGGTTCCGGCATGGCTCGCTGAGCCTTTGGTTAATTCCTCTTCCTGGTGGGAAATGAGAGTTAAATTTGCCCGTCCAGACACCTCCAGCTAGTCTCTCATTGGTTCTCCCTATTCCTGTGCATTTTCCGCAGAAATTGCAAACTGGGCCAAACAGGAGGTTAAAGGCACTGACTCTCCAAGTGGGGAGAGTGTTAGTAAAGCGTCTGGAATGTTGCACCCGAGTACCAGGGGACGAAAACTGAGACATATTTGAACACGTTTCCCGATCACACGGTGGATCATACTCTGGGTTCCACATGCATGTTTTAGCTGAAGGAAGAATCCCTTAAACCTGGAGAGTTGAGAACCATGGAATGGGTACCATGCAATATGACTTCAAAGGGTCTGCATTTGCTCACCGAACCTCACCAATCCTATCACTGCTGCGTTTATGCCGCTGTACACACGCTTGATTCTCTTTCGGAGACATATAAATCCATAGGTTTTATGATTCTTACTAGTCAGGTATATTCTTAGGCGTTTAATATGGGGTGTTGAGTCCACTTCGTTGAGCAAGCAGTAGCTCTTGTCTATTACATATTTGGCTTATGGAAAGGTATCTGTGCTAATTTCAATCTCTGGTTTTATGCAGCACCCCAAATCACCTTTCCCCTTAAGCAAGCATAAGTTGGTTTTCTACATTTGAGACCCTATTCTGTTTTGTAATTCAGTTCCTGTGTAGCCAAGTTTACATTCCGTGTATTAGTGATACCTTATGATGTTTCTTTTTCTGTGTGACTTATTTCACTTAGAATCATCGTACCTGAATCCACTCATTATGCTGCTACTGGCCTGATGACATAGATTTCATTGCTGAGTGATATTGCATTGTACGTAAGTACCACAACTTCTTTATCCATTTTTCGCTTTCTGCGATATTGAACTTGTACCGTAAACGAGGTTCTTGTAAACAGAGCCGTCCCAAAATTTGGGGTGGCTGTGTCTTTTTGATTTTAATTTCCCTAAGCTATAGGACCATAAGTGGAAGTGCCCTAGGCTCTGTTGCTTTGTTTTTTAGATGTTTCAGGAAACACCATACACTTCTCCGGAGTGGCTGTTGGCAATTTACATCCCGCCCATCAGCATAAGAAGGCTCCCAGTTCTCCATGGCCTGTCCTGCCTTTCTGGATTTTACACTTTTTTCAGATGGCCCTTTTGACCGGGGGGCCGTGAGACTTCATTGTAGTGCAGATTTCTTTGCAAGCTTGCTTGGTTGGCCAAAAAGGGCGTATGCGTTTTTTCCTGAATATATTCAGGAAAATACGCATACGCCCTTTTTGTTCAAGTGCATCATTGTGGACGTTCTGCCTCTTTTCCTATGCTTTACATGCAATTCCAGTCTACCTCCTGAAATCGGTTTCCTGCAATTCTGCCCCGCTTTCAAGTCCTCTTGGCAGCCTTACTTCAATATATTTTTGGACGATAGCTGTCATTTATAACCCTGCAGTTTTGTGAATTACAGGGCCCCTGAGCTCCTTTCTTCAACTCACTTTCTTGTGAGCTGGCCGCAACACCGCAGGATTGCTTCAGGCCCTAGTGTGGTTCCGGCATGGCTCGCTGAGCCTTTGGTTAATTCCTCTTCCTGGTGGGAAATGAGAGTTAAATTTGCCCGTCCAGACACCTCCAGCTAGTCTCTCATTGGTTCTCCCTATTCCTGTTCATTTTCCGCAGAAATTGCAAACTGGGCCAAACAGGAGGTTAAAGGCACTGACTCTCCAAGTGGGGAGAGTGTTAGTAAAGCGTCTGGAATGTTGCACCCGAGTACCAGGGCACTAAAACTGAGACATATTTGAACACGTTTCCTGATCACACGGTGGATCATACTCTGGGTTCCACATGCATGTTTTAGCTGAAGGAAGAATCCCTTAAACCTGGAGAGTTGAGAACCATGGAATGGGTACCATGCAATATGACTTCAAAGGGTCTGCATTTGCTCACCGAACCTCACCAATCCTATCACTGCTGCGTTTATGCCGCTGTACACACGCTTGATTCTCTTTCGGAGACATATAAATCCGTAGGTTTTAAGATTCTTACTAGTCAGGTATATTCTTAGGCGTTTAATATGGGGTGTTGAGTCCACTTCGTTGAGCAAGCAGTAGCTCTTGTCTATTACATATATGGCTTATGGAAAGGTATCAGTGCTAATTTCAATCTCTGGTTTTATGCAGCACCCCAAATCACCTTTCCCCTTAAGCAAGCATAAGTTGGTTTTCTACATTTGAGACCCTATTCTGTTTTGTAATTCAGTTCCTGTGTAGCCAAGTTTACATTCCATGTATTAGTGATACCTTATGATGTTTCTTTTTCTGTGTGACTTATTTCACTTAGAATCATCGTACCTGAATCCACTCATTATGCTGCTACTGGCCTGATGACATAGATTTCATTGCTGAGTGATATTGCATTGTACGTAAGTACCGTAACTTCTTTATCCATTTTTCGCTTTCTGCGATATTGAACTTGTACCGTAAACGAGGTTCTTGTAAACAGAGCCGTCCCAAACTTTGGGGTGGCTGTGTCTTTTTGATTTTAATTTCCCTAATCTATAGGACCATAAGTGGAAGTGCCCTAGGCTCTGTTGCTTTGTTTTTTAGATGTTTCAGGAAACACCATACACTTCTCCGGAGTGGCTGTTGGCAATTTACATCCCGCCCATCAGCATAAGAAGGCTCCCAGTTCTCCATGGCCTGTCCTGCCTTTCTGGATTTTACACTTTTTTCAGATGGCCCTTTTGACCGGGGGGCCGTGAGACTTCATTGTAGTGCAGATTTCTTTGCAAGCTTGCTTGGTTGGCCAAAAAGGGCGTATGCGTTTTTTCCTGAATATATTCAGGAAAATACGCATACGTCCTTTTTGTTCAAGTGCATCATTGTGGACGTTCTGCCTCTTTTCCTATGCTTTACATGCAATTCCAGTCTACCTCCTGAAATCGGTTTCCTGCAATTCTGCCCCGCTTTCAAGTCCTCTTGGCAGCCTTACTTCAATATATTTTTGGACGATAGCTGTCATTTAGAACTCTGCAGGTTTGTGAATTACAGTGCCCCTGAGCTCCTTTCTTCAACTCGCTTTCTTGTGAGCTGGCCGCAACACCGCAGGATTGCTTCAGGCCCTAGTGTGGTTCCGGCATGGCTCGCTGAGCCTTTGGTTAATTCCTCTTCCTGGTGGGAAATGAGAGTTAAATTTGCCTGTCCAGACACCTCCAGCTAGTCTCTCATTGGTTCTCCCTATTCCTGTTCATTTTCTGCAGAAATTGCAAACTGGGCCAAACAGGAGGTTAAAGGCACTGACTCTCCAAGTGGGGAGAGTGTTAGTAAAGCGTCTGGAATGTTGCACCCGAGTACCAGGGGACGAAAACTGAGACACATTTGAACACGTTTCCCGATCACACGGTGGATCATACTCTGGGTTCCACATGCATGTTTTAGCTGAAGGAAGAATCCCTTAAACCTGGAGAGTTGAGACCCATGGAATGGGTACCATGCAATATGACTTCAAAGGGTCTGCATTTACTCACCGAACCTCACCAATCCTATCACTGCTGCGTTTATGCCGCTGTACACACGCTTGATTCTCTTTCGGAGACATATAAATCCATAGGTTTTAAGATTCTTACTAGTCAGGTATATTCTTAGGCGTTTAATATGGGGTGTTGAGTCCACTTCGTTGAGCAAGCAGTAGCTCTTGTCTATTACATATTTGGCTTATGGAAAGGTATCTGTGCTAATTTCAATCTCTGGTTTTATGCAGCACCCCAACTCACCTTTCCCCTTAAGCAAGCATAAGTTGGTTTTCTACATTTGAGACCCTATTCTGTTTTGTAATTCAGTTCCTGTGTAGCCAAGTTTACATTCCGTGTATTAGTGATATCTTATGATGTTTCTTTTTCTGTGTGACTTATTTCACTTAGAATCATCGTACCTGAATCCACTCATTATGCTGCTACTGGCCTGATGACATAGATTTCATTGCTGAGTGATATTGCATTGTACGTAAGTACCACAACTTCTTTATCCATTTTTCGCTTTCTGCGATATTGAACTTGTACCGTAAATGAGGTTCTTGTAAACAGAGCCGTCCCAAACTTTGGGGTGGCTGTGTCTTTTTTATTTTAATTTCCCTAATCTATAGGACCATATGTGGAAGTGCCCTAGGCTCTGTTGCTTTGTTTTTTAGATGTTTCAGGAAACACCATACACTTCTCCAGAGTGGCTGTTGGCAATTTACATCCCGCCCATCAGCATAAGAAGGTTCCCAGTTCTCCATGGCCTGTCCTGCCTTTCTGGATTTTACACTTTTTTCAGATGGCCCTTTTGACCGGGGGGCAGTGAGACTTCATTGTAGTGCAGATTTCCTTTGCAAGCTTGCTTGGTTGACCAAAAATGGCGTATGCGTTTTTTCCTGAATATATTCAGGAAAAAACGCATACGCCATTTTTGGCCAAGTGCATCATTGGGGACGTTCTGCCTCTTTTCCTATGCTTTCCATGCAATTCCAGTCTACCTCCTGAAATTGGTTTCCTGCAATTCTGCCCCGCTTTCAAGTCCTCTTGGCAGCCTTACTTCAATATATTTTTGGACGATAGCTGTCATTTATAACTCTGCAGGTTTGTGAATTACAGGGCCCCTGAACTCCTTTCTTCAACTCGCTTTCTTGTGAGCTGGACACAACACCGCAGGATTGCTTCAGGCCCTAGTGTGGTTCCGGCATGGCTCACTGAGCCTTTGGTTAATTCCTCTTCCTGGTGGGAAATGAGAGTTAAATTTGCCCGTCCAGACACCTCCAGCTAGTCTCTCATTGGTTCTCCCTATTCCTGTTCATTTTCCGCAGAAATTGCAAACTGGGCCAAACAGGAGGTTAAAGGCACTGACTCTCCAAGTGGGGAGAGTGTTAGTAAAGCGTCTGGAATGTTGCACCCGAGTACCAGGGGACGAAAACTGAGACACATTTGAACACGTTTCCCGATCACACGGTGGATCATACTCTGGGTTCCACATGCATGTTTTAGCTGAAGGAAGAATCCCTTAAACCTGGAAAGTTGAGAACCATGGAATGGGTACCATGCAATATGAGTTCAAAGGGTCTGCATTTGCTCACCGAACCTCACCAATCCTATCACTGCTGCGTTTATGCCGCTGTACACACGCTTGATTCTCTTTCGGAGACATATAAATCCATAGGTTTTAAGATTCTTACTAGTCAGGTATATTCTTAGGCGTTTAATATGGGGTGTTGAGTCCACTTCGTTGAGCAAGCAGTAGCTCTTGTCTATTACATATTTGGCTTATGGAAAGGTATCTGTGCTAATTTCAATCTCTGGTTTTATGCAGCACCCCAACTCACCTTTCCCCTTAAGCAAGCATAAGTTGGTTTTCTACATTTGAGACCCTATTCTGTTTTGTAATTCAGTTCCTGTGTAGCCAAGTTTACATTCCGTGTATTAGTGATACCTTATGATGTTTCTTTTTCTGTGTGACTTATTTCACTTAGAATCATCGTACCTGAATCCATTCATTATGCTGCTACTGGCCTGATGACATAGATTTCATTGCTGAGTGATATTGCACTGTACGTAAGTACCGCAACTACTTTATCCATTTTTCGCTTTCTGCGATATTGAACTTGTACCGTAAACGAGGTTCTTGTAAACAGAGCCGTCCCAAAATTTGGGGTGGCTGTGTCTTTTTGATTTTAATTTCCCTAAGCTATAGGACCATAAGTGGAAGTGCCCTAGGCTCTGTTGCTTTGTTTTTTAGATGTTTCAGGAAACACCATACACTTCTCCAGAGTGGCTGTTGGCAATTTACATCCCACCCATCAGCATAAGAAGGCTCCCAGTTCTCCATGGCCTGTCCTGTCTTTCTGGATTTTACACTTTTTTCAGATGGCCCTTTTGACCGGGGGGCCGTGAGACTTCATTGTAGTGCAGATTTCTTTGCAAGCTTGCTTGGTTGGCCAAAAAGGGCGTATGCGTTTTTTCCTGAATATATTCAGGAAAAACGCATACGCCCTTTTTGTTCAAGTGCATCATTGTGGACGTTCTGCCTCTTTTCCTATGCTTTACATGCAATTCCAGTCTACCTCCTGAAATCGGTTTCCTGCAATTCTGCCCCGCTTTCAAGTCCTCTTGGCAGCCTTACTTCAATATATTTTTGGACGATAGCTGTCATTTATAACTCTGCAGGTTTGTGAATTACAGGGCCCCTGAGCTCCTTTCTTCAACTCGCTTTCTTGTGAGCTGGCCGCAACACCGCAGGATTGCTTCAGGCCCTAGTGTGGTTCCGGCATGGCTCGCTGAGCCTTTGGTTAATTCCTCTTCCTGGTGTGAAATGAGAGTTAAATTTGCCCGTCCAGACACCTCCAGCTAGTCTCTCATTGGTTCTCCCTATTCCTGTTCATTTTCCGCAGAAATTGCAAACTGGGCCAAACAGGAGGTTAAAGGCACTGACTCTCCAAGTGGGGAGAGTGTTAGTAAAGCGTCTGGAATGTTGCACCCGAGTACCAGGGGACGAAAACTGAGACACATTTGAACACGTTTCCCGATCACACGGTGGATCATACTCTGGGTTCCACATGCATGTTTTAGCTGAAGGAAGAATCCCTTAAACCTGGAGAGTTGAGAACCACGGAATGGGTACCATGCAATATGACTTCAATGGGTCTGCATTTGCTCACCGAACCTCACCAATCCTATCACTGCTGCGTTTATGCCGCTGTACACACGCTTGATTCTCTTTCAGAGACATATAAATCCATAGGTTTTAAGATTCTTACTAGTCAGGTATATTCTTAGGCGTTTAATATGGGGTGTTGAGTCCACTTCGTTGAGCAAGCAGTAGCTCTTGTCTATTACATATTTGGCTTATGGAAAGGTATCTGTGCTAATTTCAATCTCTGGTTTTATGCAGCACCCCAAATCACC